>NC_056728.1:1469129814-1469429814 GCF_019279795.1 Protopterus annectens | reverse complement strand
TCTGCCAGGATGTTGCCAATAGCAGTCGATTCTGTAATGTTCCTGCCTAACTGTCGTATGTCAGAGCAGATGTGGGTATTGCCATTGAGTACTGACATACCTCCATAATGCTTTGTGGTAGTCCTTGGAATGTGTTGCAGTAATGTTTACGTAGCTAGCTTTGGAGGATGTGATAAGGGATCCCAGATTCCTACTGAGGCTGACCAGTGAGCTACCCTACCCATAGGATTGTACTCCACTTTGCAACAGCCTCCACCTTCTGTTGTACATTATGTCCATGGAACTGGACCCCCAGAGTGGCGTCCGTTATCTGGTGGGTACCATCATGGCTCTGTTTGGGATAGCATGATCCATGCAGTCGTGTAAGCGCTAATGAAGTGCACTGGTGTATGTTTCAGCGTTTGTAAGTGCATTGTCCATCTGCACGGATGTCATGACATTTACTACCACTGTCATAAGACATCTGAAGTAGGCGTTGTAGAATTCTTGTACTGTATATTCTGTAAAGGGTATGGTGCCAGGATGTGGATAATAAGGGTGATTAGCATATGGTCAGAAACTACCAACGAGGGAATAACCCCAGGTGTGGAACACCAGTCACATGTTGGTAATGTGCATGTCTAGGATATTGTTGGTCTTGGTGGTGGTGTGTATCAGTTGATCCAGCTGAGTGGAGGTTATGAATCCCAGAAAGCATTGGCCTAATGTGTCAGTACATGAGTAGGTATCCCAGTTAAGTGTGGGGTAGTGGCAGTCTCACATCAGTAGTACCTGTCTGAACCCTACTGTCCAGTACACCAAGAAATGAGGGCCGGTAACTGTGGGGTATGTTGTTGAATCCATAGCAAGTTACAATCTGTATAGCAGTTCTGGCCACAGTTAGTTGCATGTGGATCACCTCTGATGTATTGTGCTAAGGAACCAGCCTGGAGGTGTGTACATCCTTGTGAAATATGGACACACCTCCAACGTGGGTGTTCCAGTCCTGGTTACATGACTGAAAAGTGTGGTCTGCATGTAACCTGTCAGTGCAGGTGTGCTCTCTGGAGCCTAGAGGCAGGTCCCAATCAATGCAGAGATATCGAAGTGGTCCATTATAAGGAGTGCCTCGCCTGAGTGCATTAGAGAAGAAGATGTCAAGCATTGAGTAACAGTACCCCAGGTTTTGCTTGCCTGTTCCTATTCTGGTGGTGAATTTTATTGGAAACTGTCCAAGACAGGCAGTATAGGAGCAGCAAGAGCCTTACATGTTATCTGTAGTCCCAGGGCTGACAGGTGCAAGTCATCTGTGCCAAAGCATCGTATTTTGTTGACCATGTCATTCAAAGCAGATATATACTGGATGCCTGTGGAATGACAGCAGAAGCATAGGCAACTGTTGAAGTGAAACATTCAGTTGTTGTACAGTGATATCAGTCTGGATGAATGCTGAATGCTTCTCAGGGCTTGGGCGATACCTTCTGGGCTACAAGACCAGAGAGCTATTGCATGTCCCTGTACATGTAGTCCAAGAAGTTACATCTCAGGGCAGTCACACTAACATGGAGAATGACAGTCAAATTGTACCTGGTGAGGTGTGGCATGGGTGCATAATTATGTTGCGGATCCTGTTACCCAACAGCCAGATATAAGCAACTATCGCCTTGTGTAGCCTGCTGAGTGGGACATCAGTGTGACCGCCTACAGAGTCACCTATGACCTGTGTGTTGGGTATGTTATGACACCCTATTGGCTGTAGTTGATGGGCACGCATGAGTCTGTGGGCTATAATTAATTGGTGTTGTGTCTGGTGATGGGGGCTGCCTCTGTTGCCTACACAGAGAGTATGGAGAGGTTCTGCAAATGTTGTAGTCATACTATGTGTGGCCTGTGGTGGTGGAGATCTAGTGAGACTATGTGATGAGTGGGGTGTGTTGCAAATGTTAAACATCCCCACATGAATGTCAGGTTCAGTCTGGGTTGGTGAGAGCATTACCCCAGCATGGCTACATATGTGCATCTCCCACAGGCTGTAGTGTCATATGTTGGTTGGGAGGGTTGCCTAATGGTTAAGGTTGGGAGGGTTGCCTAATGGTTAAGGTGTTTGCCTTACAAACACAAGGTACAGGGTTTGAATTTCACAGAGGGTAATTGGCTAGGCTTAAAATGGCTCACAAGGGCAGTTAGCCTAGTACTAACTTAGGGGTTGGGAGGGTGGCCTAATGGTGAAGGTGTTTGCCTTACAAACACAAGGTGCAGGGTTTGAGTCTCACAAGGGATAATTGGCTAGGCTTAAAATGGCTCGCAAGGGCAGTTAGCTTAGTACTAACCTATGAACCTATGAACCTATGTTGGGAGGTGAGCATTGACTTGTGTACATGAGACAATTGCTCTATTGCCTCATGTTTGCCATATTCATCATATAGACAGGCAATAACACTGGTAAGTGACACTTGGACATGCCTGTATATTCAACCATGTCTCACAAGATATGTGAGTTATGTGTGTACAACAGCTGTCGTACTGTAAGCAAGCTGGAAATGTAAGGACAGACAGTGTACTTGTAAGAAATGAGTTGTAATGGGTGCTAGTAGTAGCTCATGAAGTGCTTACATGTTCTGAACAAGTGCTGAGCATGAATATGCAATACAGATAGGGTGTTGGATAATATAAACCCACTGCAACCCACAAGCGGAGATGCCAGTCATAATTGGAGGCACTGCACTATTACCCTGCTGAGTATGGCCTGCAAGTCTATGAACCTTTATTAATGTAGATGTTAGCAGTACAGATGTAGATGACAGTAGTGATGATTTCACACTGCATAGCATACCTGTGACAGGTCATAGGACATCATCACCAATAGTGTGTTCCAGCTACACTGAGTATACTAGATGTACCTTCGTATGTCACAGGAGTGTTCTACCAGTGGCCTGTTGACAGAAGCAACACTACAAAAGGTGCCTGAGTGACATGTGCATATCACACCAGTGGCAGCTACAGTAAAACAGGGTTAATGTTTTGTACTCCCCCCTCATTGTAGCCCATACCACACAGACAAATGGGAGGCATCTGCGTATGTAAGGATGTGAATGGCCATGACTTAGGAGCAATAGCTGTCTCAGTGTTGTGGACAACATACAGAATGGGCTTTGTGGGTGAGGTGCGTGACATATGTGCACAATCTGACAGCTGATAATAGCACTGTCATCGCTAGGTGACTAACCCTGTACCCATTAACTACCACCTAGGCAGCGGTCAAAATTATGGACACTGTGTGTAAGGGATGGTGCTGTGCAGTTCAGCTCCCTGAGCTGGTGACGTCTCCAGGCCTATTGGGTAGTCATACGAGGCACCCATGTCATGACAGGGTGCCATCCATGAGCATGGAGATCATTGGACAGGCATACTCAGCACTCGGGTGACCAATATCGGATCACATATCACCTTTAAGGGGTATTGGCCATGCATGGATGGGCGATACCAGCCTTCACAATCCTCACCTCTACTATGCGGCATGCTGGCTACCTTGCATAAAGACATGTGCTACACAGTGATGTTAGACATGCTACACATACATATCCTGATCTGAAAGACATACGTCATGGACAGCCACCCTCCTACTACAAGGATCACCACATGCTGGACAGAACCCTGTGCTCTACATGTTACATACTCCTGCCATACCATGCAACCCTGTCCATCAAAGCTGCACATGTCATCTCTGTCATACATGGTGCGATGACCGCATGGTAGATGTATCATTAATCTGGATCAGTAATGTGGCACTGATGCACCTGGCGGTGGCAAAATGGCTGTTGGATACAGCTAGAAAACATTGCCTGTACATGCTATAGTTGATAACCATCCCTGCAAATAACATCCGGCTAGCCATTGTCCCATGTGTATCACATGTGCAACACAGGCGATACGTGGCGGGACGTTGAACTGCTGTACAGTGCCATGTAGATGTAGATGGCAAAACACATGCATGTAAAGGTTTCTGTGTGCATGTGTGCATTGTCACTGCTCATGTCCGTTAAGGCAGTGTATGTGTTGATATGTGACATATACACAGCATCAAGGTCAACAGCATTACTGTGGACACATCCAGGCATGTGCTGATAGGTAAGAACACCAGTACAGGCAAACAGACATGCACACATCAAGACAGCATTCACATCGAATATGAACAATGTAATGAGGTGACACACATATATGGTGATGATATCCAATGCACAACGGGTGTTACATGTGTGTGACACAAACATGTCACTCATGTCAGTGTCATGACGATTTGCAAAGATAACTGTTCATATGTACTATATCTAATACAAATGTATGTGCAGCTGTATCTCTGTACATCTCTGTGATACTGTGACCTGTCTCCATCATTATGTCTTTCAGATAATGACTCGTTCATGCCTGCCAGCATATAGCCACCTGGAGGATGATGCCCTCATCCTGTACCTCCATGATAACTATGAGGTGTTGTTCAGCCATGTGCCACAGCATGCCCAGCAATGTGACGACCTGTGGCAGGAACTACGCAGGAGGGTTAATGATGTGGGTGGTCATAACCGCACCTACCAGCAGGTGCGCAGACACTGCACGGACCTGATATGACATGAGAAACAGTGTGCCAATGCAATCACCAGGGAACAAGATGGAACAGGTGGTGGGCCACAAACCCAGCCCCCACTCACACCCACTGAGGAGCTACTGGCCAGCCTGGGGACACCCTCAGAACAGCATCCACAAACACTAGCTGCCATCGTGGAGGTGGGTGTCTCCCAACCACTGAGCCTGGAGTTGCCTGGTAAGTCACTACTACACATATGACTATTATATCCCATTTAGTTGCATGTGTCACTGTACAATATGTAATGTAACATCATATGCAAGGTATGTTTACACACATGCAGCATACTATAGTATGCTACCCTGTGTATGCACGCATGTGCATACTATATGCTATTGTACAGGTGAATGTGTTAACATGCACAGTGCACCCTGTAGCTGTCATACAGTCATGGATAATGTTCAAACTGCTGTGTCACCCCTATACAGGTACCTCTGGCATGCCACACAGACATCAGTCCATTGCAGGTGAGACAGTTATCAGTATCAGACATGTTAATGCATATATCTATTCACCATATGGCCAGTTAACACATGTACACATAATGTATGGTCCAGTCACGATATACAGGTCGCATCTGTCATCAATCACATTGGCTACTCATGTGCAATATATACAAACTAAATGAAACACTGACATGAAACCACAGTATTTGTCATTGCTAGATGTGTGGACAGCTGTGCATACAATGGTGGAGGTGTTGTTCAATGTAGGCATATGTACTATACATTGGAACAACACATGTGTGGTATGCAAACAGTACCACACAGTGAGCTGGGATATGGGCAGCCCACAGGATTCACCAATGTGTAATATGCCCCTGCAATGGGTGCACACATTGTGATGTACCATCTGACAAGTCCCAGACATGTAGTGTTCCGGCTGCAATATTGTCTCACTATCACATCATACATACCCCACATACCAAACATACAACCCTTTGTCTGCATAACCCTGTGGACAGTGACGTATCTGACATCTATGGGTGTATGTCATATGGGACAACATAGACATGTGAGATAGATGGCCATCACAAACATTTGGCCAAAACATGTTCACACATGGCCATGGAGGATGGCCAGAGACATGTAGCCACACAGTAGATGTGATGTGTATACACCCTGTTGCACATTGTCCACACATGGTCCAACTATAGCCTTTGTTGAATGGTTATATAGTTGATGTGGAACACTGGACATCCTAAAAGCCTGTGCACAGCTTGTGGAGGTGTCACTTAATTCGACCATATAAGATGTGTTAAACATCATGACTGTGTCATAGCATGACAGTAGTCACCTGTACAGCTTCCACAGACATAGACACCAAATCAGGCCACAGATACCATCCATTTCCCTTGCTGCTGCTGGACATCACTGTCAGCCATGCACCTCGTGTGTGTGGTACATAAATGTCATGTGGAACATGGTGTATTGACAAGTCTGCCATGTGTGGACATGGTTGCCAGGCAGCTAAGACATTTTAGCAGTTGTGCAGGGGTGTCATCCGTAGGTCTTCCAGTGACCTGTCACATGACACAGCATGGTTTAGTGTGTATACACCTCAGCGACGTGGGTCACAATCCACAGTAGTTATGTCATGTGTATGCACGCAGTCATGGCTATTCACTGTGTGTGTATTACACACTGTATAGCAATATAGATGCCTCATGATGCCATGCAATGGCACAGTGTCTGTACTTCACACTGTATAGCAATGTAGACACCTCATACTACCCTTCAATGCGCATGCACATCTGCTAAAAGTGCTGTCTATCTGTAGGGCATACAGACAACACTGCAATGTGATACCCATTACACCGCTGTACATGTGTCGGGACACCATTGTGTCAGACATGCATGCATGTCAATGCACACGTCAGCAGATTACATGTCATACTACATGTCAATGTCAAGGTCACATCAGCCATGTGTACTGTTAACCTGTGCTGTTCCACATGGTGTATCACAAGGATGCATGCTTACTACCATGATTATGTGAACTGCATGGCTTCTGATATGACACCTGCTTGCTGTTGTGTGCAACCCAGGGAGGTATGCTAACTACCACTATTAATGTCTGAGCTGCATGCTGTCTGCTGTATCACATGCATGCTGCATGCCGTCTGTCAAATCACATGCATGGTCTGTGTGTCTGTGTGTCTGTGTGTCTGTGTGTCTGTGTTTTTATTGTAATGTAGAGTTTTTCTTTGCATTCACAGGTGATGTAGGTGCGTTACCCTCCTGCGGTCCATCTGATGTTAGTGTCCCCACAGATACTAGAAGTGATGAACATATACATGAGGTACAGGCAGGGTTGTCAGGGGCTGAATCTGTGCCAATGGTTGCCTTCCCAGCTATGTCCCCCTCTTCCCCACACACAGTTCTCATGCCAACACATACCCCATCACCAGTGGCCATAGAGGAAGGACAGTCAGCGTGTGTTAGCTTGGAACAGGAACGTGTGGTGGCTACAGAAGGTGTGTCTCCACACTATGGTGTCAGTGTAATGACTGCAGATGTGCCACACAGGCATGTGACCAGTGCTGCTTGTAGGAGGACCTCTGGCAGACATGCATCTGCAGGACAGAGTGCAGCAGCCGGTGTCAGCAGACGCATGTTCCAGACTGTAATGGCGGCACAGGCACATGCTGAATGGCAGAACAGAGAAGGGCAGAGGCTTCATAGGGCTGCTGTCCATTCTTTAAACAACAACATCCAGGCATTGGCAAATGCTCAACTGCAGATTGCTGATGTTCTGGACAGGCGATTGGGTGACATGGTTGGAATCCTTTACCATGGCATGGCAATCCACGAGTGTGAGCTGTCTGTGCTGGACCATCTGGTAGGAGTGAGGCGTAGGCCATGTGGATGTAGGCCAGCTACACCACCTGGTGCAGGTCAGTGTGAACGAGCCACCTCACATGCCCGCTCCCACAGTGCCGGTAGCAATAGCAGTGCAGCTGGTGCCGCGCTTTCCACACCAGGACACAGCAGGCCACGTGGATGTGGCCCTGGATGTTCCCAGTGGGGACACGGTTCCAGTGGACATGTGTCATTGGACAGTAGCCAATCTGTACCTCTGCCTGGTAGTGCCCGTGCAACCCCTGGCAGGCACATGTCACATGGCCATGGCCGGACACAGTGAGCTGTACATCCTGGTCTGTACAATCTGGAGCTGTCAATAATACCCCTGTGTAGGCCGGACACATGGCAGAATTGTGTAGGCACCGCAACACCCACATGCATAACAACCACACATGTCCAATCAGATCACCGGCCCTAACCCAGACACATGATGTCATCCACTGGTGCAGCCTATGCCCCTGGCAAACATTATTACCCTGTGCATATGATGATGCCTGTGCCCCATCCCTGTCATCCACACCATCGGTGCAGGGACATGCGCATATGGTCTGATGCACAGGGTGAACAGAATAGTGAGAAGTGTATATTACATTTGTTGTGTACTGTTGACACGCACCAGACATACCATGTAGTACAGGTTTAGAATGCATTGTTATATGTTTACAGTATGTGTCTTGGTAACAGCAGTAACAGCATGTTGGTAATTATGACCTGCTTCCCTCCTTAAGGTCTAATTGCATGTGCCATTATGTTACAGTGTTTGCAGCTAGAGTGCATTGTTGTATGTTCACAGTATTTGTCTTGGTAACAACAGTAACAGCATGTTGGTAATGATGCCCTGCTTCCCTCCTTAAGGTCTACTTGCATGTGCCAATAAGTAGCAGTGTTTGCAGTTTCCCATGTGTAAATGTGGAGTGCTCACAGGCATGTATGGCAATACCAGCATGCTATACATAGCCTCAACCTCACTGTTAGAAAGTCTACCATTCCACAGGTGTCCACACATCTACTGATCCAGAAGCATGTGAGCTGTTTAATAGGCTACAGTGGCTAGAGATGTGACATCCATACCGGGTCACATCACAGGTATGGTGACATGGTGTGGGGGATTTACACAGTGGTCTGGCTGATGTCAAGGTTAGAGGCCAGTTGATAGCATGAGGCCTCGCTGTGTAGCAGTAATACACTGTCACATTACAGGATGAGAACACGCACAGACATACACAGAAACACACAGCAACATGACCGCACTCATGGGGTCAACAACACTATAACGCACACTCGATAGTGTTGAGGTGAGGACCCCTGCCTATGTGGTAATCACCTTCACAGTACTGTGCACCCACATGACGCGACACAGAGAATGAACATGTACAGGTAGCCAGTAAGGCTGAGACCAATGGCATCAACAGGGTAGTAGACTGCATCACCATGAGGGGTTAGGGATCCTGTCTGTTCTGTATGGTAACATACACTCTCACTCCATGCACCAGACAGCCATACATACATACATACACACACACACACACACACACACACACACACACACACACACACACACACACACACACACACACTGTGTGAGTCCACAAATGTCATTCACATACAGATAGCTGACATGTGTGTGATACACACACCACCCCTGCCTATGTCTTGCTTTCTACACTGCAGTATGTACAGATCTCTGCAACAGTGTACAGGGGTGTGTAACAATTGGGATGTATTCCCCACCATACGTGGCATATATGGTCACACAAGCAAACACACATGGCAGTACTGTGAATCATACATCTGCTATATGATGATACGTCTGACAGACATGCAGCTGTATTGGCCGCATTATGTGTACCAACGCTACCTTCGGCAATTGTGCTGCTATATGCACACAGGAGGACGTAAGTGTTACAGGTGTCAAGTGATATACAGTCAGTAACACCCGTAGGTTGTATGTCTTCACCTTCAAGTAACAGTAACATAGTGTACTGTTTGCACATGTAATGGTAGGATGGCTTGTGGCACACCTGTGAGCTGTCTTCAGCAAACATCCATCTGCAAAGGTGGACCACCACTTTATGTACACACATCTATCCATACCTGATGTACATCCTACCGCACTGTCAGTATTTCACCATATACAGGTGTCAATGATGGGGCTGCAATGCAACTGCATGTTGTAGTTAGACACAGCTGAACGACATACATCAGCTACTGCACATGCATGGTAGCTGCATGCACACCACTACATGTACATGTGTGTTGGTCCTACATTCCTGTCATGTAGCCATGTTTGCATGCATTGCAGTTGGTGGACATGTGTGATGACATACATGACACATGGACTGTTGTATGATATGTTGGTTGTCATAGGTAACTAGTACAGAGGGAATGTTACCTCAGTCAACATTGCTACCTTATGTACTGTTAGCATTCAACAGCCATGGACCTACCTTCCATGTGCATGTGTGTGATTGCTGTAGCCACTTGTCTGCACGGAGTACATCAAAAGCTATGCTATGTACATATGCGTTGTGTGTGTGTGAGCCATGTACATATCCACTGCGATTACATATATGTCATATCCAAACATGAGTGTTTTTTGGTGTACAGCGACAGTCATCTGTTACAGCTGTGTAAGACCCAGGGCCCCTGTTATGTGTAGAGCCGACCTGGTTATGAACTGTGGTATCATTGCATTGCATACCACATGATGGAACCATGTCAGTACATGTGTAGTCTGCACAGTTGTTGTAGACCTATGTAAAGTCCACTGGTCATGAATAACATGATGTTGTAGTAATGTATGGATGTGTGTTGCTGGTCCAAGGACATGGTGATGTCTGAGGGCTACATAGTAGAATGCGACATTTCCCACTGTGATCTGCACCTGAGACATCTGTGATGGCTCATGAGTGTGTACTGGTCAGTACATGTGAGTGGCCTTCATGTACGTGGGGACAGTAACACCTGGAGCGGACCGTCATGGTGTTATGGCCCACATGTCTGTATCTGAGGTATACGGTGGTAGTGTTATTGTGCACAACTGTGCCATATGCCAGGTGTTCCTCACTGCAGAGATGTCCGTATTCCCCATTGTTGGATCTGGATTGTCAGCTGTGACCACGAACACTACACAGCTAGCACTGCCGACCAGTGTCAGATATATATAGTTCAGTGTTCGTGCTAACAATGTTCACTATCGACACACTGTGCCCTTCCATGTTAAGAATCCATGTGCATACAAGACAGCCCTTCACTACTACTGTGTGTGTGAGCATGCCCAGTACGCCATTGTGTAGATGGACACACAGAACATTCCAAACTGTGCCCTTCCATGTTTGGAATCTGTGTGCATACAAGACAGTCCTTCGCTACTACTAAGTGTGTGAGCATGCCCAGTACACCATTGTATAGATGGACACACAGTACATTCCAAACGGACGTGTGCTACTAAGTGTGTGAGCATGCCCGGTGACACCTTGTGTCAGTTATGTGCCTCTGTGTATGGGCATGACCATTGAAATCTTGTATAGCGATAGTAGTCATCCATGCAACAGATGTCCATACCCCACGTCAGGATGGATTCCTACATTTAACACACTGGGACTGTCTTGAAGAGTGTACTGTCTGTGGCGCATCTCGTTTCTATGTAGTGTTGTAATAGTGCTCCATAGATAGGCAGTTGTCCCGTTCACACCACTGCCGTGTGTTTGTCTACGTCTACCTTGGGACAGTAATATGCTTTTAGACTGCTCACTCTCCATACATTCCCTATCGGCATCTTTGCCTTTGCTGATGATGTCATCCACCTAGAAGTATGCCTCTGGGAGTGCTGTGTTCCTGTAATTTCGGTAGTGCATTCTGTAACTGCGTAATGCTGTAGTGTGATAAGGTAGTTAGGTATATGTTCGACTCCCATCCCTGCCAAGTGTGTGTGTGTGTGTGTGTGTGTGTGTGTGTGTTACCAGCTACCTGGGGACAGAGTAATGCTTTTAGACGGCTCACTCTCCATACATTCCCTATCAGCATCTCTGCCTTTGCTGATGATGTCATCCACCTAGAAGTATGCCTCTGGGAGTGCTGTGTTCCAGTAATCTCAGTAGTGTGTTCTGTAACTGCGTAATGATGTAGTGTGATAAGGTAGTTAGGTGTATGTTTGACCCCCAGCCCTTTCAAGTGTGTGTGTGTCTGTGTGTTTCCAGCTGCCTGGGGACAGAGTAATGCTTTTAGATGGCTCACTCTCCATACATTCCCTATCAGCATCTTTGCCTTTGCTGAGGATGTCATCCACCTAGAAGTATGCCTCTGGTAGTGCTGTGTTCTATTAATCTCGGTAGCGCGTTCTGTAATGGCATAATGCTGTAGTGTGATAAAATAGTTAGGTGTATGTCGACTCCCAGCCCTGCCAAATGTGTGTGTGTGTGTTTCCAGCTGCCTAGGGATAGAGTAATGCTTTTAGACTGCTCACTCTCCATGCATTCCCTATCAGCGTCTTTGCCTTTGCTGATGATGTCATCCACCTAGAAGTATGCCTCTGGGAGTGCTGTGTTCCAGTAATCTCAGCAGCATGTTCTGTAACTGCTTAATGCTGTAGAGTGATAAGATAGTTAGGTGTATGTTCAACTCCCAGCCCTGCTAAGTTTGTGTGTGTGTGTTTCCAGTTGCCTGGGGACAGAGTAATGCTTTTAGATGGCTCACTCTCCATACATTCCCTATCGGCGTCTTTGCCTTTGCTGATGATGTCATCCACCTAGAAGTATGCCTCTGGGAGTGCTGTGTTCCAGTAATCTCAGTAGCACATTCTGTAACTGCGTAATGCTGTAGTGTGATAAGGTAGTTAAGTGTATGTTCGGCTCCCAGCCCTGCCAAGTGTGTGTTTGCAGTTGCCTGGGGACAGAGTAATGCTTTTAGATGGCTCACTCTCCATACATTCCCTATCGGCGTCTTTGCCTTTGCTGATGATGTCATCCATCTAGAAGTATGCCTCTGGGAGTGCGGTGATGCTGAAACTTGATAGCGCGTTCTGTTACTGCATAATGCTGTAGTGTGGTAGACTAGACAGGTAGGTGCTCGATTCCAAGGTATGGCAGGTGTGTGTGATTGGTAGTTATACCCTTTGTGTTGGTATCTGTAGGTGGCTAGCTGCAGGATGTGTTCAGTGTATTTTTTTGCTGACCTATATAGTGTCCACAGCCCGCATATTCTGCCAAGACACTGGGTTGTCAACATATACATTCGGCAATAGGTCTGGTGAGTAAATGTCAGCAGCCCTACTCTTACCTTTAATACAGTCTGACCCATGTGACGCAACAGAATACACATGCCTTGACAGTAACAACACTGCATGATGCAGGTGGCACATGTAGTTTCCTTTTCATGCCTGTCTAATGCTTTGCTGTCATGTGGTCCGCTGTTGTGATATAAATGCAATATCTACATATGTGTGTACATGTATATGTATATCTATGTATATATGTATACAAATAATATATATGATATATGTAGATATAGAGAGATAGACATAGATATAAACATATATGTCTGGGGACATCAGCACTATTGAATGTTTGTGCTGGATGATCTATACGTGATAACCTGGGATGTATGTATATCTGCCATGGCGTAGTGGTAATGCACATCGTCTGTTGTGTGCAGGGTCCAGGGTTGTAGTCGTGTAGACACCGATTATTTTGTTGCTGGGAAGACCATGGGACATCAAATATGGTGATAGTAAGGCACCTGTTACCAGTTGTGTACGGATCTGAGCGACACTAAGCAGTGGTTATTAATTTGAAGGTTCGGTATGGGTCATATAACTATTCATTAGAAGACTATACTATGCAGATGAGGTTGACAATAGTGTATCCCATTTATCCCTAGGGTGTGATGCAGATACTTGGAGTGTATGTGTGTAGTTAGCCGGGTGCAGGGCTCAAATATAGTTGACAGCATGGGAGGGGGGTCAGGCATACTGTACATACATTGCAGAACTGTGCCTCGGGAGTGCTCCTGCCTTAGCACACCTAAGCTTGGGGTGTGTCTATACCTGCCTGGTGACATTAAGAGGGACAACAGCAGTGGTGGGGTAGTCAGGGTATACAGGCTGCACAAACAGGTGATGATCAGCACAATCAGCAGATGACATGGCCAGCCTCCACCAGAACACTACGGTAATGTGAGCGAGCAGCATACACACAGGTTTCTTCCACACTCTTCACCACCAGTGTATACCTGCAGGGACATTTCATGACACAGTCCAACCAAATGAGAAGGGCTGCAGCAGGCAACATAGACCAACATGTGCAGGAGGCTGAGGGCAGTGAGGATGTGTATGCTGCCGAACAACCCTTACTGGGGTGACATAATACTTTATAGACCCAGGGTGACTTACCAGGGGCTACATGAGCTGGCGATGGTGGAGCACTATGGGGTGGACAGAGACCTCCTACAGTGGCTTGTTGACCTGTGCCTGCCACACTTGACACATCAAACAAGCCGAGGGAAACCCATCACAGTGGATACCACGGTATGTGTTGGCCTAGGTATACTAGCCACAGGTACCTCACACAGCACAACTGGGGATATCATGGGGATCTCACCGGCATCTGCATCCAGAGTATTGCACCAGTGCACAGGCTCCATGTCAACACATGCTAGTGAGCACGTACATGTCCTCAACACACGTGATTAGTAGAACAGCAATATGCATCTCTTCAACCACATGGATGACTACCCTGGGGTACTGGGTGCTATAGGCTGCACACACATACACATTAAAGCACCAACCAGTGAGCGGAGTAGAGCCTACAGTCACTGCAGGAGCATACCCTCCAACAGCTAGGCCATATGCGATGGCCAGGGCATTAGATTGAATGTGTGTGCTGTCTGCCCTGGAAGCTATGATGATTCCGATATATGGCTTCTGACACAGCTGTACCAGACCTTTGCCAATATGGACATCCCCTACAGTGTCCTAGTGGGGGATGCTGGGTAACCACTGGTGTCGTGGCTGATGACACCCATCAGCAATGCACACACACCTGAACACTCACACCATAATGAGGCAGATGCACAAGCAAGACATACTATTGAGCATGCGTTTGGGATGCTCAGTTCAAGGTTCTGGTATCCGGACACATCTGGTGGAGCCCTGCAGTATTCACTAGCTACATGCACACAATTTGTTATGGTATTTGCTATGCTACACAATCTGATCCTGCAGTAACAGTTGCAGCAGGAACAGCATGGGGCAGGGCCACATGGCCCAACACCACTGCCAAGGCCTGTACAGGCACAGTGTGACTTGGCGAAGGAACTACCTGAGCAGGGCCCAGTCAGCGAAAGGCCATGCACAGTATGACCTGCCCTTGGCAAAGAGGCAACACAAGGCATATGCACTGACACAGTAGGTACCCATGGATTTCCCCTCTCTGACCCGCACACAGTACAATGGATGCCAAACATGAAACGGCCATGTATAGGAGGTGCACTGTGTGCATCTGACATAGGCAGCCCTCCAGCACAGTCCTCAGGTCCAGAACACCCCCAGGGTACATCTATCGACCTAAAAATTGGTAGTTGTATTAGAATGTGTATTTACCCATTGCTATGGTATGTATGTGAGCGTACAAGAGACTTTGGTGGCCGACTGTTAGGGCAGCAGACAGTACACATCCATAGTGGTACCATGACATCTGTAGCACATACGTGGGTCACAATGGTAGCCAGTAGTACACAGGGTGTCCTAACCCACTGCAGATTATGGGCTGAACATCATGTGTGTCTGTACAGCCCACACACGTTCCATGCAGCTGGACAGGTGTGGACCAATACAGACAAATGATATACAATGGCCTATGGATATGCCCAATGAATGACCCCAACCCCCAAAGACACATACAGACTACAGCAGACCAGGCAGTTTGATGTAGGTTGTGAAAGCTAGGATGTCCAACACCACTATGCTGGTATTTAATGCTGGGATCTGATGTACACTGATGTCCCTCCAACCAGCAATTTAGGTAGGTCCACACATTGACATGGAGTACCTGGCATACCAGTAGAGTAGCGGCAGATGTGTACAACTGTCAGCTGTGCCTCCCTTCCAACCTACACAAGTGAGAGTCATGTGCGCCACCCACGGTGCTGTGTAGGACTGTGGATGCGGTTGGATGTCCCCCCACATTATGCAGACATGTAGCAACTGTCAATGCCACATGACCATTAGCTACCCTGCAGACACAGCATGACACCTGTCTGTGTAGAATGGAGGGGTCGGCAACACAGTACTGACTACCTCGATATGTGACACGTGCGATACAGTTTTCCATACTTGGCATGCTCACACACATGACGGTATGACGATAATGTCGATCAACAACATGTGTAACAGTCATACTGGGCATGCTCACACACTGAAACACAGGACGGCCAGGCATGCATACACTAGTGGTCTGGACATATCTGCCAGTACATTGCTATACTGTTGGATGACTGCGCTGTATTGTGTGTGTGTGGTCTATTGTCTGTACATATGCCATGGTCTATTGTTAATTCACATGAGCTATGTGCGCAGGGTAGTGCTACCAACACGTGAATAGGGCGGTTCTTTGTTTGCGGACAGACCGACGCCTTTGGATACGGACTGGGTAAGGCACATTCCAGCAGGTGGGAGCAGTTGTGCGTGGGTTTGCACAGTGTTAAGCACTGCTGACCTCTGGTTACAGCACCTTTTACCCATTTAGACTCTACATTTCTTTGACAGTGCACTACTGGCATATTGGTAGACAAACACGCTTACAGCCGCTCGCTCACCAACATTTCTGCTTACATTTGTCACTCACACTGGGTGTGTGCGATCCCTTGTGATGTATATTACATCAGACTACATGACTACAGTATGGGGTATATCTAACCATTTGGTGACAGCAGGCATTTGACTGTACGGACTCGGCGGCCTGTCCAGTGACGTAATCATACTATATGCGTGTTCCTCATATGATCTGCTCCCATCTGCCTGATAGATGAGAACCGATACTCTGCAATGTTGACATGTGAATATGATTATGTTAACGCAGCTGTCTGGCGAGTCATGCTACCACATACCTACTGTACGTTTTCCACCTTTCAGATTGCACGACAGGAGACTGTAGGAACAACACCTTTCCCACTTTACATGGGACAGTCCCTCATTAGGCATATGTCATGTGACTATACTCTAGCCATTGGAACTGTCCTGATTAGGGGACATTCTCATATTCTACGTGTCTGTAGTTGTTGCTTGTTGCAGGTCTTGTATACCTGACACGTCAATATGTTATATGTAGTAGCATAAGCAACTTTACAGCTGCTAGACTACGCTTTGATTTCTGCTGATATGTATATTGCTGTACTATGCATGGCTGTAGGTATGTTCTGCCCTGGTACATCTGATATTTCTACAGAGCAGGTCCCACTTTGGCCATTTAGAATGGTGGCGGCCCTATAGAGCCTATATGTAGAGCTATCACATGTATCAAGGCAACACATACCCACAGCCAGTTGTAAACTGACTACTTCCACGGTTTGCATACGTTAAGTTTATTTGTGTAGCATTATAATTGCTAATACTGTTTCCTATTACATGTAGCTGTTTCTGATACAACAAATTAATTTCTGACACCACTACACACAATATATGGCCTCCTTTCCCGAACTCACAGGCCATGTGCCATAACATTCATTTTGCAGGACACAACTGCACAGATGGGTGTGTCCCTCAAAGGCATATGGGTGTGGAACCTCATCATTTATGCTATCATCTACCTAAGGTGGTCAGCAAATTATGCACTTTCCATCACTAGCAGACCTCACATACCAATGAGGGAGAATGAACACTGTATCAGGAACACTGCATAACACCCTGTGGGACACATTTAGATGATTGGTTCTATTTACCAGACACATTGACAGTCACAGAGCATATGTATTCATTCATGTTTGTCGAGGTACATGCTGTTTATGACACATACATGTTGTCATCTGTCATTACCTGTATTCGGCCACCTGCCCTCCTAAAATCACTAGTTCTGGAAGTGTTTAGTTGGACTTTGTTACATTCTGATTCATAACTATGGACGTCTATGCTAATCGGGTACACGGCACTAATTCGGTCTCTATGTATTCCCCCGATGGTTTACAGACTATCCAGTAGATGTGCTCTTCAGGTTTGGGATGTATAGGCGTTTGCTAGGCCCACAAAGGAATATTAACGACTTCCACTGGGCAGGCCTACTACATCTCTGCCAGCCAGCACCTGCACACTTAAGCCCATTATTGCATACCCATGTTCCACCTACCTGGCACCCCTCTACAGCACTCATGACAAATACTTACTGTGAGCGCAGATGGGGTATGAGCACACCCCTACACATTGCCAATCTCCCCGTCTTGGGACAAGTCGTACATTTTGTCAACCCATGTATTATCACACTTGCACAACCTACTGTTCCATGTACACCTACATCCTGCTCGCATCGATGACAACAGTTTGACACATACACTGAATTTTTGGGGTCCCGCAAGTGGCACCGTTATCCATGTTTAAAGTGTAGACCTTGCAGATCTCTCCCACTGCTGCTTTCCTGCCGGTGTTTTGGACAGCAGCAGTGTATTAATCTTTATTGCCTGTCTGTATGTCTGACTTGCCTAGCTCGGCAATGTGGGGGGTACAATGTTTATTTATTGGACCTCCCAGTCACATATGCCCGGGCTGTATATATGTTACCCCTAATTACTGTAAAGTAACCTAGTTATGTACATGTGTATATCTACAATGACATATATATTTGTTTTGTGCGTATGTGTATATATCAATACCTGTTGTTTACGTATATATATCTGTCTACATATATCTGTAGTATATGTTTGTGTGTGTGTATATATATATATATATATATCTATATAGCTGTATAAATGTATATGTGTATATAAATAAATATATATATATATGTATATATATATATATATATATATATATATATATATATATATATATATACGTTTTTATCTATATATACATCTGTGTGTCCGTTAACCTATACATTTTCCAGACATAGACACTTAAACATGTGTATTGGGTTTTATCTCTGCTTCAACAGCATACTATTGCCTTAGTCATTATGACACCGACACTTCACTCTGGTGAACTTGTGATCAGTATACTGCACATTATACAGCGGACAGATGTCGCACATTTTTCATGTCTGGGGTGCCGCTGATAAGTGTGATGTCATACAGTGTCATTCGACCTATTACTCATATGCGCAGCCTGTTATTCCTGCTACTGTGTTTGTTTCTGTGCACATTCATATTATTAATGTTAATAGAATGAGTGTTTGTGTTTCTGAGATTGTACGTCAACATATTGATATCTGCATGTAATTAATTGTGTCTTTCTGCTTTTCCCGGTTTGGGGTTGTCACAGCAGAACTCCGTTCCGCTCATGGGTGGCATATAGGTTTTACGTGCCGGGTTGCCAGCCCTGACACACAACATCCGACAACGATATGCCCATTCACGCAAGTCTCAATGCAGACAACGCTCTATCTGGGAATCACATCTACATACTAGCTGACCTCCAAGGGCCACTCCATTGCAACCGGCGCAACATACCCTAGCACTCCTGTGTCCATAATCGCATATCCATAGTTTCTCCAGCACACCCGTGTTGAGTTTCCACACATAACAGCCATTATACACCTGATATCGCAGCCATGACACACCTTTACATATTGCCCTCTCCAGAGCATTGGGACCCTACACACATTTTGTACCACCTCGTGTATTCACAGGGTCACCATCCATTTATATTTGCACATACGTGCCTTTCCTGGTGTTATGGATTATGAACGATTTGCGGGTTACAAGTGTAGGTGGTCGCAACATGTACTACATTCCGTCTGTTTATAATGTTGACGTAGCACTTCAACGATGTTATGGCCACTGGTATAACCCTGCCTCTGGTGTGAATAGCGGTGCTCTACTCACACTTGTGCAGCTTTATCTGACATACACTGCAAGCACTTTATAATACCTTACTTGCTCTAGATTCCCTTCACAACCCTTATGTTTGCTTTCGTCTTTCGGCGTTCATTACACACACACACACACACACACATATATATATATATATATATATATATATATATATATATATATATATATATATATATATATATATATATATATATATATATATATATATATATATCTATATATATAGATATAGATATATATAGATAGATATGGATATATAATTGCATATTTCTGTTATATCTGTGGATATTTATCTATACACACATCTATCTATCTATCTATCTATCTATCTATCTATCTATCTATATATATAAAAGTTACAGCTGTACAAGACAACATACATTTGCTATGCTACAAGCTGCATACACCCACGCAGGCGCACTTGCATCTACTTATTCTGAGTTACATATGTTTACTGCCACTTCTTTGGCATTACATATGCCTTATTCCTTATGAAAGTACCACTTTGATTAATGGAATCCGGTTAACGGCCCCATGCGAGACACGCGGTCACCTTTACATGTATAAATGTTAGCTTTACAGCACAGAGGCATTCATTACACAATAAATTAATATGTGCTATAGTCGTACTTGAACCAGGAATGCCTTTACGTTATGCAGATGCTCTAACCACTACACTATTGCTGTTCTGCCTCATTTATAGGTATACCCATGGTTCATAGCTACTCTGACATACACCTCACCGCTTCCCTTACACAGCAAGCATCCATTCTCCTGCTGGGAAAACCGAAGTACTACACTTCCAACATTCCCTGTTTCCTACTGCTCTGGACCCGTGCTGCATGTCTACTCACTCCAAGAATATTCAGAACTCCTACATTTATAGTCCTCGCACATACATGTGTTTGATTGTCAGGGTGTTCATGTGCTGGTTTGGGTTTAGGCTTGCCCGACTGGTGATTATTGCCCTGGCGCTGTTCAAATATCAGACGTAGCACATGGACAGAGTTAGTCCAGATTTTAACATTTTACCTGTGTTTACAGACACAGGTGTTTGGGCACCTCTGACCACATTATTAGGTCGGCGCTACATAATATAGCGTGGGGAGTGGTTCCACTGCATAATACAGGGCGGGAGGTGGGTTTCCACATGTTTCCCTTCACATTTGACTATTTCGTTCATTTATAGATACAATGAATATTATTCTGGGCATCAGTTATAAATTCACTACAGGTATGCAATAGTCCTGCCAAATGTGACAGTTAGTTGGTGTACATATGTGTATGGACCTCTATGATACTCGGGGACTAGTTTCTACAGTGACAGGGACAAGGCTATGACAAATCAGGGACAATCACGGACACTTCTACCATATTAGCACTATTAACTTGGAACGTGTTGACAGATTCGTATTACTACTAATTTTCTGCAGTTAAATGCATCTATTACTCTTCATTGTTGTAATTAGTCATTCTCATTCAACACCTTTCCTCCAAAGGTCACTGGCTTTGTGAGTGATTAAGAGGCTGGCCAGTTATTGTGCGAATGCTCTGACCATTGGTAGGGTTGACACATTGTCATATGTACAGGTTGGGATATATTTTTGGGACACAGATTGTTTAGGCCAACACATACCCATGGTCAGTGCAGGTTTAGAACATTCATTAGTTTCCTAGCTGTGAGCCTATACCTTTAGCACTTTAGTTGTTAGTCTGTTTCTTGTATGAATTACGTATTTTCTATCCTGACATGTCCGCTTTAGGCAACTGTTACATGCAGTATGGTACATAGTTATTTCCTACACTCACAGGACATTTGGCATTGTATCATTGTTGGTCAGGACACACCTACCCACACAGTGACTGTCCCTCACACAGTGGATCAGGGGGTATCCTGTTTATGTCAGTGCCTTCATCACCCTATTTCCATGTGCCACTATGTGAATGTGTACAATATATTCTCTCGATTATTAATGTCGGGACACGTGCATCACGGGCAGGTGTTTGATCCTGGGTAGTAGGTTCTGCATGACTATCTAGGGCTGGACAGTCTCATGCACCACTACTGCACATTCCAACTTGTGTCCAGATGTCTACAGGACTGGACATTATGTCTTGATACCCATTCTAATGTTTACACAGGTTACTTATCCCATGAGGGATATCCAAAAATTTAACAAGACCAATACCGACAATTCTTTTGGCATTACGAAAATGTGCTGGGGGTTTTACATGCAAGGGATACATAGTTTGCAATCCTGAAACTGCCTAGGGTGACACTGCCTACTACATATCAGTAGTGGTCAATATGTGTAGATGTGGCTGCGCCAATCTAGTAGGCCAAGTATGGCTGGATTTGGTGGATGTTCAGGTATGGGGGTGGGTTGTGTGCTGTTGAGGGGATGCTGGGTAATCCATTATGCATCCTGGTGTGTTGCATTTGATTTGGCCGGTTCCATAAGGACCAATCTGTGGGTATGTGCCGGTGACATTTCTGTACATTTGTATCGCACATTTTCATATTCATATGTTTGTGGGATTGTGTTCTACAGTATGGCCTGTCAGGTTGTATTGCAGATGTGTATACATGTTCTTTGTGTTTCTTTCTGATTCACCCGCTGCTCCTTCATAGAAATCCAGTTCACCTATTCTGCATATGACACAGTCTCGCCTTTGAGGATTTTACCATTACCCATCCACCCACACACATATTCCTGACACTCCATCCATCACTGCTTTGGTAGATGGCCCATGACACGGTCAAGGTAACACACTGCATACACTACATATGTCAGGTACCTGTATGGTTGTGTGGACAACCCTGGCATGTTTCACCTTCCACATGCTATACATCACGCACATAGGTACACACCCATACTTAACTTTCATGACATGGTTGGTATACCCGGGTAATACCATTTCAGCTGTGACACATCCTGACAAGTATGGCTTGGACCGCATATGTGCAGATTTTGGCCAACTGTTCTGATCATTGGTAGGTTGCCACCTTTTCCTATCTCCAGGATGGGATATATTCCGGGCACATATCCGATTGTACTGGACAACACGTACCCACAGTCAATGCTACAGAAAATACTGTTCCTTTAAGCCTACATGTTGCCTTATTGTTGTAGCAGTTTATATGCTCCTTCTGTTTCGTTTTCATGCTTATTGTATTTCCTGTCACATATGGTATGTTAAATATGGACATACCTATTGTATGTGACTATTACATGCATTGTGGGATATAATTCTGTCATACGGTCACTAGATATTTACATTTATCATGGATTTGTTATGGACACATCTGCCCAGCTGTGTACTCGCCCTCACAATGTGGGTCAGCTGGTGACCCTGACCACTGGGCTGGACGTACCTATTGGCGGCGCGCGAACATGATGCGTTTCACTTCCACTTGGTATAACTATCTACACTGCGTTGGACTACGGGCACACGGTTTTCAATGTCATTTGTTTGATGGATAGGGACCCGTTATTCTCTACCATGCATTTGTGTTTGCTTCTTCATTTTGTGTTCACAGGAACTGTCTTGCATGCACGGCATACGTTTCAGTATCCACGGACACTAACAGATGTGATTACTATTGCTTGCAAATTGTTATATGCAAGCATTTTAGGTTGCACGTCGACAGCTGACATTTCCACACCTCCGTGCGGCACTTTGACATGCCCTATGCACTTGCGCTCGTTTCCTATGCACGTGGCTGTGGCGGCAGTGTGCCTTTATTAATATGCATTTGGTGCTACTGCACTATCTTCACGCCACACGGTGAATCCCGGGAGTGGACTAACTGGTCTGGTGAGTTTGCATTTATGAAGTCCAGAAATCTATGGGCATGCATGTTTAGGGATGCATATGTTTTCTAGCTGATGAAGGGGTATTTGAGTTTCTTATGAGAATAGTGTTTAGTTCCAAACTAGACATGTTGGAGTTATAGGCCAAGGAGGACATAGAGAGGAATCCTATAGTTAAGTACGATGTGATATGGGTTTTTTTCAGAGATAAGCTGGACATGGAGGAGTTTCTGGTCATTATCATACCTAACAGGTGTAGAGGTGAAATTTTGTTTTAAGAATATAGAGACCCCTCCATCTTTGGTGCCTTCATCTAGTGTGGTGGGTCTGAATGCATGATAGGCATTGAAACCTTGCACTGATGGGGGATTTCAACGGTCTTGAACCAGCTGTCTGTGATTTTGCATATAATGATACAGTCTAGGATCAGTAATGCCTGTAGACAGTGTATTTTTTTGTTAAAGTTCTTAGCCTTGAGAAGAATACCTTCATGTTATCTGAATTTTGTTTTGTTGTGTTGGAAGCTTTTGATGACTGACTTTGCCTAAAAAGACATTCTAAGGTTGGATAATGTTTTTAACGATATATTAAAGATTTGGGGTAGTTAGGTGTAGGCCATCCCCTTTCAAAGAAGTTTGGACTGTCAGCCATGCCCTCCCAGGCAGATATACTTTGCATACCTTATGAATAACACCAGAAACTAAGCCAATTGTTGAATTTAATCATCTTTTGATCATATTGTGAAATGATTCTAGGAGAATGCAAAACTGCTGATCAGGCTAGATTCATACTCGCCTTGGACACATATTTTGAGAGATCTATCACATCTCTCTTCATATAATACAGGGAGGAACGCATCATTTACCTCCACTGTGCTAGAGGTATATTTGTAGTGCAAAGACCTGATTGCAGGCATTTTATGGCAAATTCTGGCCCCGATAGGCACCTGACAATGACTTTCCCCTTGCTCAGCCTGGTTTGTGGTGCACCAGTGTGTCTTACAATATAGATTCCTTTGATTAGGACATTGGGATTTGTGGAGGTTTCTCTTATGAGCTTTTGAACTGAGACACCGTGAGTTATAGGTGCATGTTTTATATTGGGTTCTACTTGAGTTGAGCCTTTATGAGGTTGGTGAGGGTGCTTTGTGATACAGCTGCATGTCTTTTGTCTGAAGTGCTTGACAAAGGTTTAGTGTGGTGATGTATGGTACTGATAACCTTGTTATTTGTAGTGGCTTCATGTATTGCTACCAGTAACATTAAATAACTACATCTCTCACACAATATGATACATTGTCCAAGTAGCAGGTGATCACCAGTGCAAATGAGACAATTGCTGCATTATCTCTGAATGCCATTTGAACCAAACTGGCTAGAGATACAGCTGGAAAGTGAAGATCCATGCTTCCAGTTGCTTACTGCTCTGGGCTGGCAGAAAGTAGTGTCTAAGAGATTAGGAGTTGCTTAACTGGAGTGGTATTTGTCTAAGATGAACAGTGCAAATCTGCACACAAAGAGGAATCGGTCACTTTGTGCAACTACTGACTACTAAATAGGCACAGAATTAGTAGTGTATATCATATAGAGGAAGTTATGGTTCAGACTGGCTGTGCTTCTACAGTACACAGTTAAATTATTGAGTGAAGAGCAGTGCCTTGCAACACAGGCAACTTATAATATTTCACAGCAATGGTTAAGGAGAAGTGAACTTGAAACTAAAGGATGATAGGTTAATATTGGCAGCTCAGGATAGTGGGCTATGTACATCTTGGTTTACAAAGTCCATTGAACAAGTATGAAAAACACACAAATGCAGGTTCTGCAAAACAGAACTGGAAACAATCATACATCTTGTTGCTGTGTTTGATACACCCATGGTGGAGGGCCTGTATACTCAAAGGCACAATGATGTGGCAAGATTGCTGCATTATGTATTGTGCAAACACTACTATATAGAGATATCTAAAAAGCATTGTCAACATGAACAGCAAAACATTATAGAGAATGATGAACTTTATATCCATTGGGATCACCCACTACCAACAGTTCAAAAAACAGATAAGAGAAAAGCAGATGTATAGTCCATAAAAAGACAAAAGAAGCATGTATCATTGAAATTGCTACACACAGTGATTACAGTGTCTTACGTACAGAAAAACACAATCCCCAGGCAGGATTCATGAATCCTCCATGTAAGAGTAGAGGAGGCTTACACGGAAACGCCAGTGTAAGAATAAGGTGGCAGCATGCCATGCATATTAATAAGGGTGCGCTGCCTCAACTCCAAGGCTAACACGGAACATGCACGAGTGTAGGGGCATGTCGGACTGCAGAGCAGTCCAAAAATAAATGCCCCTGAAAGTATCACAATAGGGAAATGTCAACTGACATGAGCGAGTCCGTTCAAATGTGTACATACCCAACACTACACTCCCCCACATTCTAAACCCCAGTACAATAATAAAATATAAAACTTTTATTATTTTTTTTATCATTCCCGATATAGCTGCCGTATTTGCGCATGTTTCCGCGTGTTTGCCCATTGCTTAGCTACAGTTAGCAGTAAGACATCGAAGAGGATAATAAGAAACTTATATGCAAATTAAGCAAAATAGCAATAGCGTAGTGGTAGAATCTTCGCACTAAGAGGAGGCATTCCCGCTTCGCGTCCCGCCACTCTCCTTTTATTTTCTATTGGAAATCCATATATGAAAAGAATTCCTTCCATTTACCAATGAAATTTTAGTAAAAAGCAATGAAATGGCCTATGTTGTAGTGAACGAATGTTATATATATATATATATATATATATATATATCTATATATATATATATATATATATATATATAAGAAGGTGAAATTGTTATGTATACTGATGAATGCAGAAGTAATGTATCTTAAGCAAAGTGAAGCACTGCTAAGCAAAGTTTACCAGTATTAAGCACATTTCAGTAAAATTGCTCATAGCTTAGCAGCGCTTTAACTAGCACAATAGCTTTGCGTGGAGCTGCGCATCGTGCCAACTAGCGCAAACAGAACATGTGTGTGCGTAGCTGCGCACTGTGCTAACCAGTGCAATGTTGGGCAACGTAGAACAACATAGAGCAACATCGGGCAACGTAGAGCAACACTGGGCAACTTAGAGCAGCGTAGAGCAACGTCGGGCAAAGTTGGTAAAACATAGCCACACCTTCTAGCCATTCTGTCCAGTAGTGAAATAAAAAGCAATGACAGGCCTCGAACCCGGGATACTGTGCACCATAATCACAGTACTGAATCACTAAGCCATGACATCTTTACATAAATATGCACTTTTAACACACACATACATATCAATGTAAGTTTACCCATTGCTAAGCAGGTGTACCTTCAGCTGCATTTTTTCAAAACTGGCCAATCACAAATAAGTACAGGAAATGATGCATATTTAAGCTCCATAGGTGGGAATACTATCCATAACTGGTTGTAGCTCCCATCTGCAGGCAGCAATGGCCGGTGCTGGAGAAGGCTCTCGTTTTCGAGCGCAACAATGGGGCATTGAGGAATCAAAAGTTATGGTTTGGCTCCTTGTCCACCATCATGAGGATAGACTCCTGTGGGGCCAGCACCAGGGCACCCAATACAAAGCGGAAGCCTGGGACGGTCTAGCTCAGGAACTCACCAGTGCCACAGGCGTCCCTTGGACTGGTGAGCAGGTCAGACACTACCATGCAGACCTGAGAAGAAGCAAGGCAGATCAACTGGACCAGTGGATCCAGGAGACCTGTGGGATGCCAAATGCCATACTACTGAGTAAGTAGCCATGGAATTAAGTATGTAAGAATTGCTATTGTAGTGTATACTATGGATAGGTATGTCTCAATATCACTTCAATTACTTCACAGCTGCAGGTGTCCATGCTGCGAATCAGCAAGCCTATGCAGATAGGCCGCTAAGGCTGCACCACCAGGCAGGTTAGTAAGTATTCTGCATGTACAGTTATGTAAAATAAATGAGAGAGCCTGCAAAATGTGTTTAAACACAATAAATAAAGGTATAATAATTCTCTGATAACTATTCTGCATGTACTGTCATATAAAATAAATGAGAGAGCCTCTAGAAAAGTGTTTTAAGTCTTTAATAAAGGTATAATTCCTGGAGTATGTCTGTGTCATTTTCTTTGATATGTTGTTGTATTCTTGCATTATAGAAATAGTACTGTTGTATTAAGCGCTGTTAACACACAGTTGGGTAGGCCCATATAAAGTGGATGAAGGGAGTGCCAGTAGCTTTTAAGCATATTCACAGTCCTCAACAGCTGGTTCATGCCCAGCATGTACAGGATAATCTGGCAAATGAGTAGCTTGGTATTGTGTTCCCCAGAAATGTCATTGTGCTGGGAGAAATGTAGGGAACTGTTAACATATAACTGACAATTTCACCTACACATATCTAGATAAGTATATGAAAGTAGAGCTGTCATTGTACCATCTCAGCAGTAGTGTGTCTGAGCAACTCACAAAATATGTAGCAGTAACATCTGCATCCTGGACAGTTTGTATGTCAGATACAGCCCATGTATATAAAGATCTAGCAAAACCCATTTCACGATCTAAGGACAAATGTGTAGTGTAATAATACATGTAGGGGACATATAACTGCAGTCAATAGGAATGTAGTGTAAACTAGAAGGATATATAAGTTGTTAATGGAGTTATAATTTTCCACCCTACTGTATGTGCATAAAAAATGCAATCTCACACCTCAATGGTTATGTCTAATCTCAAAACATTTGTTGGGACATATGTCTTATTGGTTCATAAATATCTGCATTTATTTTGATGCATGTGCCCTGTTCAAATACCACAATATTGGTGGCCTGTTGCCATCAATTAATCCTGCATGCTGTTGTAATGTCCACTGTTGTCCCATATATGCATGTGTCATGCTTGCTGTTCAACTGTTGGAACTCTGGTGTGTTGGGTTAATGGGAAACACTTCTGCATGCTGTTATAACTAATTGGGAATGCTGTTGACTGTTACTAACCCATATTTTCATTAAATCCTCCTAAACATAGAACGTATGGGAAGGCCGGTCCCAGTGGACCCACCTGTCCCACCTCAGCTGGCGATGGCACCTGGCACCAGCAGGTCCGGTGCCCAGCCTGGGACCTTCTCCTCCATTGGCCCTGTGCCACCTTCAGGTGGAAGCGCTGCAGGGGATGGAGCTCATCCCGCCCGTGCAAGCGTGGGTGGAGGAGGGCTACCAATCACCCTCTGAATGGTCCGGGCTGTGGTGCGTAGGGAGATCAAGCGTTCTGTTGCTGATCCCCTACGCCAGCTTGAGGCACAAGTGGCGTGACTCTCGGGTGAGCCTGCTCCTCCTACGCAGCCCCCAGCACAGCCACCCTCTGGGCTGTGAAGGTGCAGTGGTGACTGCCCATAGGTGGGGATCTCAGTTCCACTGTTGGCATCTGTGGGCTCATGGGCTTGCAATTTCCAAACATCCTTCCCCGTCAATGGTGTTCACCCACCACATGTTATATTCCGTCCCTGAATGCATCTTGTTTGTCTTGTCTGTTTACCTCCCCAACCTACCTCTCCAAATATACCTACTTCCCCTACCCCACATTCCATTCTCACCTGAAAAAAAAAGGGCATTCTGCTCCCAAAAAAAAATTACGCCCCATACATAGCTGCCCATTTTGCACACATGTCCGCCGGACACATATTTAATTGGCAGTACAACATACTTTGTTGTCCTCACCCTTCCAAATTTATTGCATATGCACAGCTGTTGCTGTTAAAGAAATGGGCAGCTATGGGCCTTCCCTACACTTGTCCTGCACATCCCGAGCTGTTTTCCCTACTGTCTTTCCCTCTTTGTACCCTGTTTTCACCACTTGCCTATCTCCCCATTTTCTTTTCTTTCAAAGAAATGAGTGTGGGGGTTAGCGGGAGTAAGCACTTTTAAGCAGTAGTTAGCGGGTTTGAGCGAGTGTGTGCCTGTGTGCACTTGTGTGTGCTTAGCTAAGCATCACGCAAACCCATGCAAACCCGCTTACAGCTGCTTAAAAGTGCCTTAGTCACTCTGTATGTCAGGACCCTTGTTCTGCTCAGCAGCAAAATAAAATACCTCTGTCAGTCTCGAACCCCGGACCTTGTACACACTAGACTGCATGAAGTACCACTGAACCATGGTAAACATACAACAAATTGGTGCTGAAATCAATATATCATGCATCATAATGAGTGAATGTAAAGGACAAATCGGAATGCCATAACACAAATCCTGTTCTGTGGATCTTTACCAGCAGTTCTTGTGGAATTGCATTACATGACTGTGAAAAGAGAACCAGCCATTCTAGCAGGAAATAATGTTACAGCAGGACTTTACAACCCCCACACAGTATCATAGCAGGACAAACACTAGCATATCTGATTAGGGCAGAGGCCATACTTCCCAACTGTGACTAATTTTCAGGCATGTCCCTGATTTTGAGACAGGTTTTAGCTGTGTCCCTCTGAATCCCTCTGAAAGCTACTGACATTAGGCAGAAAGGTGGGGAATTACACTTAATGAATAATGACAATAAGTAAGAGTTAGACATCGCTTGTACATCAGGAAATGTTATTATTAATCCATATGCTCTGGTTCTCTCAAAGTCTCAACTTAATGTCTCTAATATTGTAAAGGTGTACCTCACTTCTACCTATTTATCCCTGAGTCTGTTCAAATATGTACCTGAGTGTTTGAGAGGCCTGGCAGAGTCAGAAACACACAGGCATATCAGCTATTCTGCTGTTACACACTGTGCAAATAGCTTGGAAGAGTTCCAGAAGCATACCCTTATGTAGGAGTACAACACTGAAATACCAAGAGATGTAGCCATGTACTGGTAGCAACCAACTGTGGCAATGCCAATGTGCCAGTGCTGAAAAGACTGGTGTGGTGCACAGACAAAGAATAACAGGCTAACCTCTGGCTACCATCTGGATAGGTCCACAGTTGGGAGCTACGCACACAGACTACTTGCCTTGGTAAACTAACAGGTACACAGCAACCCTTTAAGTCCAGCAAGATAAAGTTCACACATTAATACATAATGCTCTCTGCCTTCTGCACCCCTACCCAAATGTACAATAAACCTGTGTGTTCAGGGTCTACCAAGGATGTAGGTAGGCATACTCAGTACTGAAATTTGTACAGTTTTCTTGAGCAGCCTGTGCTAATGTCAAAACTAAAAGAGCACAAACTGTTCTAAAGTGAGTAAAGTAATATTCACAGTAGAGCAGTTCACAAACAGTTCATGTGCCAAATGAATACATCTCAATAACTACTTTTGTATAGCAGTTAATTGTATAAGTAGAAAAGAAACTACATACACCCATATATCTTCTGTTAGCATTTGTAGGGGTGAGTACAATTCTGCACTGACAACTGTGTAGTGTAAGTGGCAACATTCAGGTCTGAGTACAACATTTAAATCACTGGCTACACCCCTAGCTTCAGATATAAGAACTATACCAACCTTCTGACTTACACAATGGTGTCCACAGCAAACAAGCATGGGCCCCACTTTGGAAAGCTGAAAGGGCTACGCCTACCTGACATAGCAATTTATAGCATTGGGTTGCTATGGCAGTGAGTACTGCAATTACTACACAGCAGGCTGCATGCAATTACCAAATGGTGGCCACCAATTGGTGCAGAGGCCATCACATGCACATGTGCAGATACCTATAAAAGCAGGCTGTACTTGCTGGCCACACATGCAATCATCCCATTGCAGATGCTGAGAGAGAGAGAGAGAGAGAGAGAGACAGAGACAGAGACAGAGACAGAGAGACGCACACACCCAATAAGAAATAAAAAAAAAAAAAAAAAACAAATTAAAATAAAGCCAAAGGTACAGCATACTGAAAACTATGAACATATACAAAGGAAAGGTATGTAACAGATATGTATTTACTGGCATGTAGTAGATGTATTTGAAGACTTTTTTACATACTTTGAAACATCAATATGTGGCAGCAGTACGTATCTATACACAGATGCCCTACATAACTACTGCCATGGACAAATCAGTGTGTAGCTGTGTGCAGTGGGACATAACTGTGATATATGTAGCTCAGCATTAAATGTCAAACATCTGAACCATGTCATCTGTGATCTGTACAGTAGTGAGGACAATGGCTGTTTGGGGTAGTAGCGCATACAGCTATATAGCCATGGATGTGACTGAGTAACACATGCATGATAGTCATAGCAACATATAGCTTAGCACTGCCAACTGCTGTACCAGGCTAATATGATAATCTAGCATTTGCAGCTATTTATACACCCTCTAATATTACTGTGTGCTCACACGTGACACCTGTTCATGTTGCAGCAAGGCCCAACAGGTCAGCCGTGAGGTCCAGGGTCTTACAGCAGTGTGGACCTTGTGTGTGTATGGCACACACATATGGAGAGATATATCTGTGTCAGATATAGTAGCATCTGTACATGTGCATAGAGCAAGGGACATACTGCAACTGTTTCTGAAGGGAGGTTATATATATGTTGGTGAAGGTTGTTATGTGCATATTTGTATGTAGGTAGTAGCGTGTGGCAAACAAGACAGCATACAGTGCTAGTATATGACATGTGGTGGTTAAATGCTGTGGGTGTGATTTGTTAGGTTTGCAGTGTTGCAGCCAGTGAGGCCTGCTAAAGCCACATGGGCTGAGAACACCTTCAATGCATTTCGCACAAGACTGTGCAATATCATTACATAACTGTATACCTCACATACTTCGCATAATTGAAATTCCCACCATGAAAGGTGGACTGTATATGTGCCTATATGTATATCTATATGTACACCGATGGATGTTTATATGTTTGTGTATATATACATATATATATATATATATATATATATATATAGAGAGAGAGAGAGAGAGAGGGAGAGACAGAGTCATATTTACTGTGACAGATGCCTGGTGACAAAGCCATGGCCTCAAGCTCAATGTCTGAAATTCATTGGCATCCCTCTTGCTAAAAACTCTGTACCCATGAACTACCACATAGGTGGTAGTCGACTTAACACCAAAAGTGTGATAAGAGACCATGGGACACAGGTGGACATTAGTCTCACCCGTGATAATCACAGTGCCACACTAGTCATGTAATCTGTCTACATGGTACACCTCATCACAAAAGCTGTGTCATCCAGGGAAAAAGAGGTCAGTGTTCCTCTCTACTCATCACTCATAAAACCCATTATAGAGTACAACGCCCCTTCTGGTATGTACCTCACAAGACATCTACAGAAACTGGAAAGGCCACAGACATACCTCTCAAAGATACTGTCCTAAAACAGGTACCCTATGCAGACCATCTCACAAAACCACAACTAGACTGTGTCACATACCGGCAACCCAGAGGTGACCTCTGCCTAACATGCAACGCTATGTCAAACCCAGAGCTGTTGGACATGCTCCACATAAACAGATCACTATCCCTATGAGCTACACGCTCTAGGGACCTAAACCCTGTCACCTCAATAGACAGAACATGCTGGAGGGATAGATTCCTATCTCAAAGACATCCCATACTCTGGAACAAACTACCTATCAATAGCAAACAAAGCTCCTCAGTAGCACTCGTCATGAATAGTCTTGATGATTGGATGGGAGATAGGAAATACACCCCGGGAATCACCTCTATGGCTCTGCTTGACAGGGACACATGAAACTAAATTACTTGGGTGTCAAAGGCCAGTGTACCATCTGGCTAGGCTTCTATAGGCCCTAGGGCCAATAGCCTATAACCTACCTATGAACCAGTACACACCTACATGTACTTGTTGCAATAATTGCTATGTGAGTTTGACTGAGTATGATGGTGAATGTGTTGTTGAATGTGTCACAGTTGTGTATATGTGGGATAGCTTAGTGGGAAACTGTTTCTGCCATGGTATTATGTGTCCTAGCTCTGATCCCAACAAAAAATGTGTATTTTATTGCAAGCCAGAAAAAGCAGTATGGCATACGGTCTGACGTAGTCCCTTTGTGTTAACTGGGGTGTGCCATTGGAGGATAAAGCAGTACATGTATGCTCATTGATTGGTACTGCTGGTGAATCAAACCCCTGTATGAACTGTAATACTACCTGAAGCTGTAGGCCTAAACAGCACAGTATGGTGCATGTCCAAATTGCTTGGAAACACTGTTTTGTGTGTTCCCTGTAGTCCTCACAGATTACATACCTCAGGCATAAAGGTTTGTAAGTGCTGACACACAGTACTGTATGGTACAGACGTAAAGCTCATCTGGGTTGCCATACCTCTGTGTCCTGTATGTATGTCTGATGTGTGTGTGGGTATGCCTGTAACATGCCCCAGTCATATGTGTGTTGCAGGATATAAGTGGGTATCTAGCAACATGTATAGTCTAGTACAGCAGTATGCCTCCTATATTCACGAATGTGCACATATTGTAGGCAGGGGTTTTCCATCAACAACTAGTGTGGTATAATGGTAATACTGTAACTGGACTTTACAATCATTGCAATGGATTACATATTTCGTTATGCATTAGCTGGATGTATACCTCCTGTGGCTAGGTGGTGCATTGTGTCGCATACAGTGTGCCATGTACTGTTGTATAGTCTTACATAGTGGTTTCTCTTTGTTGTTGTGCAGAAAATGTTTTAATATATAGACCATGTCAGGCAGTATCAGGCAGTTGCGGGTTGAGCACTGATATGTGGTATTGAAAGTGTGTATCCTCTGGCAGACAATAGTTTGCTATTTATGTCAGTTCAGTGATATCTGTACTGTAGAATGTTAAGTGTGCCACATGACTTGCTTACACATATTGTTTTATTGTCTTCCAGAGTCATGTCCCACCATTGCAATCCTGCCTATAGCCATGCAGAGGATGAGATCCTAACCAACTGTCTAATCCAACAGTACACCCTGCTATTTTCAAGAACCAGTCAGGACCAGCATGAGCAGACTGTGCTGTGGCAAGATGTTTTCTGTAGGATAAATGACATAGGCATGCATAACCGGACTTATGAGCAGGTACTACTATATCACTGCAGTGATTTACTTAGACATGTCCGGCAGCATGCATCTGATATCTGTAGGCAACAGCTTGCCACAGGTGGTGGGGTTGCCACCCATCCCCCCCTCACCAGAGTGGAGAAGCTGCTCCTGAGCCTGGGGGCTCCCAGCCAACAACAACAACAGCACACATGCATCATCATGGAGGCCAAAGCCCCTCAGCAAGTTCACATGGAACATGCAGGTAAGATGGCATATCTGTAGACTACTGTTACCTGTATTGTTAGATCATGCATATGTGAGATGTGTACTGTGTAGTTAGAAGATGTGGAGCCTGGTGTTATTCAAAACTGATAATTTGGAACATGATGTGTAGGCCTGTGACTGTCAACTATTGTGCTACTGTAAGATTGCAAACCCACAGTAGCAATGCCACAGTTGTTGCCACTGACAAACTGTTTCATATCCTTGTAGGTCCCTCTGGTGTGACAGCAAGGCAGCAGACCCATGCTGGTGAGTGTGTTCTACATTTAATATTGCTAATAAAATGTGCATGTCATAGGTGAGGTGTAGGCCATGTACACATGTAACACACCTACGCATAATGCATGCTGCGCATGTTTGCTGTGAGACTATGCATATCTCAGTACCGTGAGTGGCTGCCTCAAACACATGCAATACACAGAGAATCCCAAACAATTGTGGCTACACTATAGTGGACAATGGATAGGCAGTCGATACACATGCACACGACATACAGAACTCTGTCATACGCAGTACATGTTAATATGCTACACATGGCATATTCAGACACATGCTATAAGGTCACACTTCAGTATCCCAAATGTCATCCACACAGCACACATAATATACCTGAGGGATACAGGCCTATCATGGGGTAGTGCGACACTTTCCAACACACAACACATTCATGTTAGGCAATGCTCCCTATTGCGCACCTTACAAACCCATGTAACAACTGGCTGTGAAATGGTGAATGTAGCCATGGTACTGCGGTTCAGGTACAGCATGATAGGTGCTGGTCTGGCACACATAAGTAGCCTTGAGTGACCACATGATGCTGCATGATGATGGCTCATGATACAACACGCCATCCATTTACAGTAACCACAGTACTACACATAGCATTCATTGCTATACACCTCAATGTTGTGTGTGTGCAAACATATGCACCTATACACAATATGCATAGCAATCACAATTTGCACAAAGTGACACATATATGTCTTGTCATGCTATTGAGTGTATAGGTCACATGACACGCATTGGGAATGTATGATGTTTAATGTTGCAGTTGTGTTGTAGCATGCCATGTCATGGCTGTCACTGGCATGTCCACAATATGTTCTACACTCACCATAACTACTGTACAATGGCTATGTTGAGCAATGGTATTCCATCAGGTATACACACACCACTCATCCTGTGTGTATGCATAGCATGCATGAGCTAAACCGGTGTTCACAATTATCTGCTAAAGACACAGATGCTCTAATCAGTAACGGATATCTATGTGACACACAGATAAACATCCAGCCATGGTATGTATACCTGTGAGTGATGGTGCACAGCACATTGCAGAGCTTGTAATACTTGCACAGCAATGTTGTATCCATGTACACATTGCATTCCAGGGTGAGGACAATCACTGAACAGCAACACACATGCATCAAAGCCATGTATACTGTTATTAACAAGGACTGTCTGCACTCGCACTGCATGCTGTTGAGCAACACACGTCCTGCATGCTGACACATGTGATATGACTGTTTGTCTTGTGACACTGTACCCCACCATCAACCGCTATTGGGTATGCTCTGGAATGCTGGTGGTGTGTGTGTGTGTGTGTGTGTGTGTGTGTGTGTGTGTGTGTGTGTGTGTGTGTGTGTGTGTGTGTGTGTCTGCTTTAGTGAGGAGTGTATTTGTGTGCATGTGTGCATGTGTTCATGTCTGCATGTGTGCATGTGTGCATGTGTTCATGTGTTCATGTGTCCATGTGTGCATGTGTGCATGTGTTCATGTGTGCGTGTGTGCATGTGTGCATGTGTGCATGTGTGCACGTGTTTATGTGTGTACATGTGCCCATGTGCATGTGTGCATTTGTTCTTGTGTTCTGACATCATGTACAGGTTGTAAAGTGTGTTTCCAGTCTTCATCTCACAGGTGCTGAGGTTGGGCTGGTTCACTGCAGCAGGGAACCTGATGTCACTGGCTCAAATAGTGATAATGAGGATAGGTGTGCTGAGGCACAGGCATGTTTGCCAGGGTCTGTAGATGGGCCACCAATCGACAGTACACAGCTGTCCACCCCATCCATGCACACAGTCATACTGCCAATGCATCCCTCATCACCAATGCCCTTAACTGAGGGACAGTCTACAGTTGGCAATGGCCAGGACAGTGTGGTACCTATGTCACATGCATCCAGACACAGCAGCCATACCCAGAGGTCTGGAACGGTACCACATAGGCAGATGTCTAGGGGTTCTCGTAGGAGCACTGCTGTTCATCATCCCCCTGGCAGACATGCCACAGGTCTTACAACCTCACACATGTTCCAGGCTGTTATAGAGGCACAGGCACATATGGAACGGTACACCAGACAGGGACTAAGGGCACAGAGGGCACATAACACCTTGTTAACTGACAGTATCCATGACCTAGCAGGTTCCATCTGTAATTACACAGAGGTCATGGATAGACATTGGGGTGAGACATTAGATGTCCTCTGCAATGGCATGTCCATGTGTCAGGACAGTGTGGGATGGGTGAGACGTCTATATGGATGTATGCCAGCAACATCATCCACTGAAATTCGCCGTGGACATCCCTCAAGTCACAGCCGCTCCCGTAGTGTCAGTACCAGCCCCAGCAATGTTGAGGATGGGCTGTCCATAGACCATCCTAGAAGACCACATGCACGTAGCTCTGGATAGTCCCAGCAGGGACCTGGGTCCAGTGTACATATGTCTACCTCTGAGGATAGTACTCAGTCTGGCTCAGTACCTGATACTGTCAGTAGCACCCGTGCCAGGCACAGGTGCCATATCCGTGGTCGGAGATGGTGATCTGTAAAGCCTGACAGGTACAGTCTGTGGCTGTCCCACAAATTCCCGTATATGGCAGCCACATGGTGGAACTGTGTGCATGCAGACACACACACATAAACCAGACACCTAGGGCTAACACTTACCCGCACACATTACATCAACATTGCCCCATACCAGTACTCTTGGCCCTCACACACACACACACACACACACACACACACACACACACACACACACACATACATGTCGATTGTATGGCTCAATGTAGGCCTCTGACAAACAAACAACACACCCTGTGCATATGATGAAACCTGTACCACCTCCTGTCACCTGTAACATTGATGCAGGAACAGGCTAACATGGTGCTGATGCACAGGGTGACTTTATGCCAGTATAGCAATGCTAGCATGTCGTCAGCAGTAAACTGTAATGTTATCCTTGAAGGTGTAGCTGAGCAGCCATGATGAATTAAAGCTATGATTGTCAATGTAGCATTGTTTACACCAGTGTTAATCCCAATAGTGTATTATCTGCCCATGTGCCACTTGGCTGATATGTGTAGCATTGGCAGCATGTGTTAGAGAGTGGACAGTACGTGTGGGATGTGTGCAGCACAGGTTTGCAGGTGCATTTGTGAACATGGTGGAGGTGCACTGTCTGCATGTACGTGCATAGTGGACACATGGGCAGGGTGACATGCCATGTATTACAGAGTGTTAACCCTCCATAGTTTCTATTGGTGGCCAGTATGCATTGTACTACACACATTTTGAAACTCAGGTACACATGTGTGTATGACATGGTTTGACACTGTGCTGTGGGTGATACTGTTACTATCTGTCACTGGTTTGCATTCTGGTAGTATACATAACCTCTACAGCCTGGCCATAAACAATTGTTATATGATGTCTTGACAACTGACAGACAGATGTAGGACACACAGAAACAAATGTACCTTTCAGGAACTATACTATGCCAGTAACCAGTGGTGTTCACCTGCACCCATTCCTGGGACCACTCCTGATTGCCATATAGCTCACTTAGGTACAAGAAAACACAGTAGGGATTTGTCAGTCCACGTCTGGGAATGCTTACTGTGGCCTATAATGCATTCTCTAGATAACACACACATCCTCCACAAGGGTATCATACAGACAGATACCTGCTGTCAAACCCATTCTGTAAAACTATAAGCCATCTAAAGCATGGTCATCCACCTTTACAAAACATAGTATCTCCACAGTACCACATAGGTAGTAGCCCCCAGCATGTTGACAGGTACTGATGGGTACATACAGCCAAGTGTTACATCACCTCTCCTTTGATAATCCCATTTCCAAAGGTATTTTGAAATCCCTCGGTGAATCACATAAGCAATAAGGGGCCTGCATGCATATCCACAAAGGTTGTTGTACACCTATAATGAATAGCCATCATTGACAGACTTTGCTGCATTTTAACTGGTCTGAAATATACCTCAGGCATAAACCCTCACTCACACCATTCAATAGAAACCATGAGTGTGCGTGACACAGATGACCTAGGCCAGGGATCACTGCAGTGGCTGGGATTGTCACAAGCATACAGATGTGACCTAAGGTCTGGAAAGCAGCAGCACACTCTGGCAAAGATAACAGATGTGTTCATGGAGAAAGCAGGGTTCCCACCTATGAAATAATTGAGGTCACATGTACTTATATGAATTTGCCACACAGCTACCTGATGTGCAATGCACATACTGTTGCCATTGTGATATGTCATACAGTAGTAAAAGCAAAACCCACAACACAGTCACCAACTGTGTTACACACATAGAACACGCACACACTCACTAAGTGCAGGATTCAAACCCCTACCTAACTACTTTATGATACTAGAACAGTACACATTTACACAACGCACTGAACACATTACTGGGAGTTCTCTTTTCCACAGGTATATTTGTAGGATAGTGACATCATCAGACTTGACAAAGATGGGTATACCACATTTAAGGTGTTGTAGTTGTCTTCAAAAAGCTTGCTCCTCTAGAAGGAGATGCACACACACACACACACACACACACACACACACACACACACACACACACAGTCATACAGTTGTCAAGTGCAGAATTCAAGCCTCTACCCAACTACCTCATGACACTAGAGCAGTATGCATTTATATAACATGCTATACACATTACTGGGAGTTCTTTCCACAGGTATATTTGTAGGATGATGACATCATCAGATGACAAAGATAAGTATACCACTTTTAAGGTGTTGTAGTTGTCTCTAAAAAGTTTGCTCCACTACAAGGAGATGCACACACTTGTCAAGTGCAGGATTCAAACTCCTACCTACCTACTTAATGATATTAGAACAGTGTGCATTTACACAACACGCTCCACACATTACTGAGAGTTCTTCTTTCCACAGGTATATTTGTAGGATGGTGACATCATCAGACTTGACAAAGATGGGTATACCACATTTGAGGTGTTGTAGTTGTCTCCAAAAAGGTTGCTCCTCTACAAGGAGATAAACACACACACACTCTCATACAGTTGTCAAGTGCAGGATTCAAACCCATACCTAATTACTTAATGATACTGGAGCAGTATGCATTTTCACAACATGCTATACACATTACTGGGAGACCTCTTTTCCACAGGTATATTTGTAGGATGGTGACATCATCAGACTTGACAAAGATGGGTATACCACATTTAAGGTGTTGTAGTTGTCTCCAAAAGGGTTGCTCCTCTACAAGGAGATACACACACTCCCATACAGTTGTCAAGTGCAGGATTAAAAATCCTACCTATCTACTTAATGATACTAGAGCAGTATGCATTTACACAACACAATATACACATTACTGAGAGTTCTCTTTTCCACAGGTATATTTGTAGGATGGTGACATCATCAGACTTGACAAAGTGGGTTACATTAGGTGACATTAGGTGGGCTACATAGAAGGAAGTTGTAGACAACTTTGGCAATGTGATCATCAAAGAAGAGTTTACTGTCTACCTGTGTCCCCAGGGCCATAATTACATTCTCTGTACATACTGGATTCCCACCTATGTGGTAATTTGTGTGCACTTTGTTTTATCCAATGACTACGCATTCTTTGACATTCTGCTTGAGGGCATTGTTTTGACACCAGGTATCTGTCTGTGTATAACCTTTCTGTAGGATGTATATGTCAGTCGTGGAGTTGATTATGGACCACAGTTATCAGTCATCTGCAAACTTGTTCAGCCATACTCCTCCCATGCTTGCCTGTACCTCTGAGCAGTATCTACTGAACAGGTGGGGTCCCAGGACCAATACCTGTGGGATGCCATTTGTGACTGGTCTATAGTCAGACATGGCACCTGCAACTCTGAACATATGTGTTTGATCTATGAGCCAGTTGGCCAGCCATCCTGTGACATAGCTGGTAATGTTCAAGCTGGTAAGCTTGTCCATGATGCCAGAGTGGGGAATGGTGTTGAAAGGCCTTAGTGAGGTCCAGGTGGGCTGTGTGGATTACATTCACCTCCATCTATGTCCTTGGTAACTGTTTCAAATAAGTCAACTAGGTTTAGAAGACAGGATCTACCTTTAACAAAACCAAATTGGGTAAAGTCCAGTGTCTGGAGGTCCCCATTGTCTCTGTTTATGGGTTCCATGATAATTTGCTGCATAACTTTGCAGACCAGGCTGAGTAGGCCTATAGGGCAATGGTTTCCTGGTTCTGTTGTGGCACCCCCTTCGTGGAGCTGGATGACTGTTGATGTATGCCATTCCTTGGGTACATAGCCTGTGGTAAGGTTGAGTCTGGACAGTGAATGCAGGTGAGAGTGTAGTTCCTTTTGAGGCTGGTGTAAGTCGCAGCCTGGGATATCATCCAGTCCCATTGTTGCTGTGTTCTTAGATTTGGAGAGGGCTGTTTCTGCCTGCATGTCCATGAAGTCTGGTGCTCTGCATTCTTCTGGGATGGACACAGACCCTTTTTGGGGTGATGTGGGGGGGAGTTTGCACTGAACTTGTCCACCGGATGTGGGCAATGTAAGTTGCTTCAGTGTATCTTTTTTCCATTTTTCAGTAGCTGACAGCATTTTTGAGATTTCCACCTAAATTTTTGGTATAGCTAATGAAGGCTTTGTGGCTGTTATTCTTACATTCCTTGGCAATTTGTCTTTAGAAACTGGCCTTGGATTATTTTATGAGCGATCATTGTTTCTTCCTAATAATGATCAGTGATGCCTTTCCTTATGAGAAGTTTGCTCTATCATGTATTCGTTCCCTCCTTCTGTTGTATAGCTCATTTATGTGCGACAACCACCAGATTGGTTTCCTATATTTGGAGGAGTGCATCATGGTTTTATTTGGCATGTCTCAATACATGCATCCATGTAGATGCCCAAAGAATGCATTTGTAAACAATTCTGCAAATTGTATAGCATTATCCTATAGCATGGGTGCTTTTAAACTTTCCACTTTGGTCTTGAGAAGTATGCTATTTGCTTTAGAAACTTTCTTCACAGTAGTTTCCTTGACTGTAGGGGGGCATGATGTGGATGTCCAGTGTGATTACTTTATGATCTGATATTACCAGCGAGAGGTTTATCTCTGTTGTGGAACACTGGTACCCCATGTTGGTGATGATCAGGTCCAGTATGTTGTCACCTCTAGTGGGCGTGGTAACCAGCTGTTCCAGAGCATTTGAGTTTTTAAACTCTGGGAAGCATTGGGCAAAGGACGTTGTACACGAGTAATTCTCCCAGCCAGTGTTTTGGTAGTTGTACTCTCCTCATATAATGGTGTTTGGCAGGATATTTGTATTTTCCACTGTTCTCAAGAATACTGGGTGAGGTTCCTGAGACAAGGTAGGTGATCTGTAGCAGGCTACAATCTGATAAGCAGCTTTGCACAATGTTAGTTGCACTTGCATGGTCTCCAAGACCTCATGCTGTGCCACTAACCTGAAGGTGTGGGTAGCCATAGGGTAAATAGATACACCACTTCCTTTTGTATTTCAATCTGGGTTTTGAGGCTGAAGATCTGAGGGATTGTGAGTATTTTACTTGGAGCATGTCCAACAGCTCTGTGTTTGACATAGCTTTGTATGTTAGGCAGAGATCACCTCTGAGTACGCGATATGCGAGAGAGTACAGCTGGAGCATTTTGAGACGGTCTGTGTATGGCATGTATTTCAGGCTGCTAATGCTATTTGTGAGGTATTTCTGCAGCCTTTCCAGTTGTTGTTGATGTCTTGTGAGGTACATAGCAAAAGGGGTGTTGTACTCTAGTATGGATCTAGTGAGTGATGAGTAGAGGGGAACAATGTCCTCTTCTATCCTGCATGAGACACCTTTTGTGATGAGGTGTGCCACATAGAAGGATTTCCGGACTACTGAGGCAGTGTGATTATCACAGTTGTATCCACTGTCCACCTGTGACCCAAGGTCTCTTATAATACTTTCAGTGTTAAGTATACTACTGCCTATGTTGTAGTTCATGGCTACAGAGTTTTTACCAAAGGGGATGACAATGCACTTTTTCACATTGAGCTTAAAGCCATGGCTTTGACACCAGGCATCTGTCTCAGTGAGGCCCTTTTGTATGATGTCCACATCTTCAGTAGTTTTGATTATGGCTCCTAGTTTGCAGTCATCTGGAAACTTCATTAGCCACAGACCTTCCATGTTAAAGTTTACTTTAGGGAAGTAGATTCCAGACAGGACAGGACCCAGGACTGAACCCTGTGGTACTGCACTTGTCTCTGGTCTAATGTCATACTTGGAGTCTGCTACTTTCACAGTGTGTGTTCTGTCGGTTAACCAGTTGGCATCCCATCTTGTGACATAGCGGTTTATACCTAGTTTAGTGGGTTTATCTACAATTCCAGAGTGGGGGATGGTGTTGAAATCCGTGGCAAGATCTAAATAGGCTGTGTGAGCCACCTTACCCTTGTCTAAGGTTCTGGTGACTGCTTCAATGATGTCTATCAGGTTTAGGAGACATGATCTGCCTTTTACAAACCCAACATGGTTGTGTTCCAGTGTTTGGAGATTACCAATGTCTTTTTCTATAAGTTATATGATGATACATTCCATGGCCTTGCAGAGTAGGCTCATCAGGCTAATGGGCCGCTAGATCCTGGGGACCATGGTGTCTCCCCCCTTGTGTAGTGGGATAACCGTCGCTGTGCGCCTTTCAGCAGGCACAAAGCCTGAGTTGAGGCTATGACTGAACATGGTACATAGGTGTGGTGCCTGTTCATTCTGTAGTTTGTGTAGACCACAGCCTGGGATGTTATCTGGTCCCATGGATGCTGTGTTACTGGCTTTGGAGAGTGTTTTTACCTGTGCAGCCGTGATGACAGCAACTTTGCAGTCTTCCATTATGGAGATGTGCTCTTTCATGGGTGAGGGGGGTAAAGTTAGCACTGATCCTATCTGCCAGGATGTTGGCAATATCAGTTGGGTCTGTATATTTAGTGTCATTGTGTTGTAACTCAGAGCAGATCTGAGTGTTGCCATTGAGATTCTTGACATAGTTATAAAATGCTTTGTGGTTGTCTTTAGAATCAGTGTCAATTCTGTTTTCATAACTAGCTTTGGAGGATTCTATCATGGATCACAGCTTCTTACTGATGTGGACCATGGAGCTCCTCCCCTCATGGGATTGTACCCTGTTTTGCAGCAGTGTTTTCCTTCTGTTATGCAGTTTGTTTATGGCAGGGGAACACCGGATTGGCTTCCTTTTCTTGGAGGTTAGCATCTTGGTTCTGTTTGGGATAGCACAATGCATGCAGTCATGTAAGTGCTTATGAAGTGCAATTGTGAAGAATTAAGTAGTCATAACTGTATTGTCCATCTGCATGTGTGTCCTGCAGTTCAGCACTTCTGTCTTAAGAAGCATGACGTTGGCTTTTAGAAATTTTTTAACATGGTTTCCTTAATGGAGGTGTGGGTCCAGAATGTGGATATGTAGGGTGATAAGCTTATGGTCAGATAGGACCAATGAGGCGCTGACATCATGTGTGAAACACCGGTCATGCAGGACAAACCAAACTCCATAACCAACACAAATAATCACAAAGTGAGCTAAATGCTACTCATTGTCAGAAGTCTCAGCCTCCAGATGCACACAATCGAGGCACTTCTCATTATGGAGAATATTGATATCTGTGCAGTATCGGTAACCTAGTTCAAGGCTCCAGACAGCACACCAGCACTACCAGGATACTACTCATTCCATACCTTCCAGCATCAGAACCTGAATCATAGCACATAGGGTGAGGATGTATCCATATTCATCAAGGATACCTACACCTCTCTCTACATGCTCTCTACAGGATATGTACCTACAGAATGTTGCACAGCAATGTTCTTCACACACCACAGGGGTGGGGCCACGAAAACCCCTTGACATTCATGCTCTATGAGCCTGACAATTGTGTACTTCAAGGCAATGGATCCAATCATAATGGAAGTCAACAATACAGAGATTGGGAACCTTCACACAGTTGAGAACACACAGTCTGGCTTGGTCAAATGCAGAACATGCCTCCTGAACTGGGAGGATTTCTTTGACAGTTACCCAGGCTACAGATGATTGAAATGAGATCCACACAGCTTACCTATGCCTCGCTAAGGCCTTTGACTCCATTCCCCAGTCAGGTATCATAGATGAACTCACCAACCTGGCCATGAATCCATACATCACAAGATGGATTGCAAACTGCCTCACAGATAGATCCCACACATTATGAGTTGCTGGCTACATGTCAGACTCTACACCGGTAACGACTGGTATCCCCCAGGGATCAGTCCTGGGGTCCCTCCTGTTTGGTATAGACTTCTCAAATGTACATGCCAACACAGGAGAGTTGTGGTTGACTAAGTAAAGTGTTTGCCATAATAGATTCCCCGGAAGGCAGACATATTCTCCAGAAGGGACTCTATGAGACAGATATGTGGTGTCAGAATCATGGCCTCAAGCTCACTGTGGAAGAATGCATAGTGATCCTCTTTGTTGAAAACAAAATATACACAAACTACCACATGGGTGTTACCCCCTTAAAATTACATGGTGATAAGGGATCTGGGGACACAAGTAGATAGTAATCTTTCCTTTGACAAACATGTTGCCAAAGTGATTGGGAGATCCTATGTGGCCCACCTAATCAACAAAGGGTTTGCATCAGGATCCAAAGAGGTAGTGTTGGCACTCTACTCTTACATCATTAGACCCATCATTGAGTACAGTGCTCCATTTTGGATACACTCGACTTAGCATATCCAGCAGCTGTAGAGACCACATAGGTACCTCACCAAGAGGAATACTGACCTCAAACAGTTGTGTTATGCAACACAACTGGTAAAACTACATCTGTTCTTCATTGCATACTGCCTACTCAAAGACACACTCTTCCTAACATACAGAGCCATGTCCAACGCATGACTGTTGAACATGCTCCATCTACACAAAACAACATTAAGTCACCCTACACATTCCAGGGATATGAACCTCATCAGAACAATGAATATAACATGCTGGTGGGATACAGTACCATCCCAGACACTTACCTTACTGTGGAACAGAGTCCCAATGTACATCAGACAGAACCCCTCGCTGACACTCTTCAATTGGAACCTTGATGAGTGGATGGGAAACAGACAGTTCATGCCTGGCATCACATCAGCAGCCCCACTAGAAAGGGGCTTAGGGTACTAACTATTAGAACTAGGCCTTGGGAGACTACCCAATGGTGTGGTGAAAGCTGCACAACTTGCGTAGGCTGATATATGCCTTCGTGGAGATAGTCTACTACATACCTATGGATCTATGTGACAGGTACATGTCTACAGATAGTAGATGTGTACTTCATTGAACAGTCATGTTGTAAAGCAGGCACATGGACCACATACACTGTAATGCTTACAGATACTGGTGGCTGTTATGTACAGTGGGAGAGATATGCACCTCATGTCTTTCGTGCCATTGGGATGTGTGCTGGGTGGGACAGTCCTGGATGGCTCCCTGTCATGGTCACCCTCTTACACATATCTCTGCCCATCCATCTTTGACTTATTATACTGTGTTCCCCCTACATATATATATATATATATATATATATATATATATATATATATATATATATATATATATATATATATATATATATATATAGGTACATAGGTAGGTGATAGGCTATCTGCCTGAAGGCATATATTAGCATGGCCAGAGTGTGCAGATATCACCACCCATGGAGTTAGTTCCCTAGGCCTCTGTGTAGTAGAGCTGATGAAATGATCCATGGTGTGACAGTTCGGTTTCACATACACTCACCAAGACTCCTCTGGAAGAGTGTCAGTGAGGGTCTCGGCTTAATGTCGGTTGGGAGCCTGTTCCAAAGCAAGGGAAGTCTGTGAGTTAGTCATGTATCCCTCCAACATGTTCTATTTAATTTTGTGATGATGATATCCTTAGAGCATGTTGTACAGTGAGCTTGGGTTTACTTCAGATAGCGCATGTACATCAGTTCTGAATTGGACATGGACCTGTATGTTGGGCAGAGATCTCCTGAGTAGACAGTATGCAACAGAGTACAGATTGAGTTAAATTCAGTCTGGTTGCATGGAGCAACTGTTTGAGGCCATTAATCCTCTTGTTGAGGTACTTCAGTGGTCTTTCCAGTGTGTTGTGGTACTCTTTGACGGGTCTGATGACTGATGAGTAGAGAGAACCTTCTTTGACCTACATGCAAAGTCCTTGGCAGTTTCTGGGAACATATAGCATGATTTTCTAACCACTTTGTTAATGTGTTTCTGGAAGTAGAGATGACTATCCACATGTGTCCATAGATCCCTTATTATCACCTCTACATTTAGGGTGTTGTCACCTATGTGGTATTTGTATGACTGTAGCTCCAGGGCATACTTTTTACACCACATATGTCTGACTGAGACCCTTTTTAAGGATGTCTCTGTTTTCCCACACATCGATTATGACAACTTTTTTGCAGTCATCCACAAACTTTGCTAAACATAGCCCTCATGTGTTTGACTGTATTTCTGAAAAGTATACACCAGACAGGAGAGGTCTCAGGACTGAGCCATGGGGGACAGCAGTTGTTACCAGCTTGAACAGGAGACCACAATTCTTACCTTGTGGGATATATCTGTGCCCCAGTTGGCAATCCATCAGATGACATACATATTTATGCACTGGTTGTTGATTTTGTGGATACGACATGTGTCTGGGATGTTGGAAGAGGGCTTTACAAGGTCTATCTGGGACATGTGTAGCTCATTTCATTAATGTATGTCCTGGGTGACTGCCTTGAAAACAGTCTAGCAGGTTTGGGAACCATGATCTGCCCTTAACCAAACAAAAATTGGTAGGGTTGGGTGTTTGTAGGCTCACAATAGCTCTGTTTATGAGTTCCATCATGATGGACTCCATGACCTTGCAGATCAGGCTTAATAGGCTTATAAGACAATAGTTTCTATGGTCTGTTGTGTACCAACACTTGTGGAATGTGCCGAATGTTGCTGTAACACATTCAACAGTTTCATATCCTGTACAGAAGGTGAGTCTCAATGGACTGTTCAGTTGCAGGGTCTTTTTGTTTTTGAGTTCACATATGACACAGCTAGGGAAGTCATGTCATCCCATAGACGCCATGTTTTTAGGTTTGGAAAGTGCTGTTTAACCATTGTATATGTGATTTCTGGGTTTTCACAGTTTCCAGGTATGATAATGGGCCCTTTTGTGAGTGAGAGGGGGGGTAAATATGTATGAACCTGTTTGACAAGATGTTGGCAGTGTCAGTCATGTATATGTATTAATTTACAGTTTGCACTGACTCAGAACATATATGTGTTTACATTGATATTTATGACATTGCGAAATAACGCTTCATGGTTCTCTATGGACTCTTTGACAATATTTTTGCCAGAACATCGATTGGATAATGTTAGGAGTGCTCATTGTTTATTGATGATACTGATCAGAGATTTATTGGTCTTCTTTGAATTTTCACTTTCTCTGAACAAGTTCAGTACTTGTAGTACATACCTTGATTATGACAGGAATCCAATATATTGTATGAGTCTGTTTTCATATCACTGTGTGCGCAAGGCAGGATTGGTGGATAGTGACATGTTTCTGGGGTGAGAACTGCAACTGCCAGATATGTTTGGCCCACTGCTGTACTGAGACATGGCCTAAGTGTGTGAGCATGCCCAGTATGACTTTTCAGTATGTTGCTGACTGGGATTTGCTAAATTTGTTGAAATGTGTGAGCATGCCCAGTATGGACATATATACTATATGTGTTTGAAAAATCAAGTTGTTTCTTACTTCAGGGCTCACCTTTGTGTTGTACATTGACAGGAAGCACGCTGTGCCTGCAGGGCTTCCATGAGTCACTTTGCATAGACTTATCAACATTTCTACATACAGGGGGGACAGCTATTATTTGTACATTTCTACCCAGGGGGCACACCTGATTGTTACTGTGGGTGTACATTGGATGAGGGGTTCACCTGACACTTATACACATTTGCTAGGCCTACACTGCTATGTCAGGTACTCCATTTCAATCTGCACTGTTGCCTATCATACTATCTTGAGGCATACTATTGTACTACAGAACTTAGATTCCAATTCCACGTTTATTAGTTTGTGACTTCATAGCCTACCCAACCCACATCACACTGCCTGGCCTGCTGTTATCTGTCTGCATAGGCCTGGGGGGAAGTTCAGAGGGCATGATACAGCATTTGTTTGTGTTTGTGTTAGTCTACAATTGCCCTGCTGTGTCTGTGCCAGTGAAATGCTGTCATGGCTTAGTTGTTCAGTACTGTGACTATAGTGCACAGTATCCTGAGTTTGAGCACTGTCACTGCTTTTTATTTTCCTGCTGGGCAGACCTGACTGGTTAAGGAACAGTAAAGCAGGTGCGAGCATGTTTAGCCAACTTTGCCTGACTTTGCTCAACATTGTGCTAGTTTGCGCAGTGCGCAGCTCCGCGCAATTGTGCTTAAATATGCTAAATACTGGTAAAATGTGCTTAACACTGCTTTATATCGCTTAATATAGGGCAATCATGCCTCAGTTGGTGCTGCAGGGCTGCCTATGTCAGATGCACAATACACTCCTTATACATGTTTGAAACAGGTAGTGTGAAGTTAGGCATCCCTTTTATTGTATGTGCGAGTCAGAGAGAGGTGTCATTTCCAGGGTTCCCACTGAGTCAGTGTATGTGCTATGTATTGCCTCTTTGCCAAGGCCAGGGCATACTGGACACACCTTCTTCTGCCTACTGAGGCAGGCTCAGGTTGTTCCTCCTCTGAGTCACGCTGTGCCTGTGCAGGCCTTGGCAATGGTGGGGGGCTGTTTGGCCCTGCCCCTTGCTGTTCCTGCTGCAGCTGTTTTCACAGGATCATGTTGTGTAGCATGGCATATACCATGACAATGTGGGTACATGTAGTTGGTGAGTACTGCAAGGCTCCACCAGATGTGTCCAGGTACCGGAACTGTGACTTGAGCATCCCAAACACACATTCAATTATGTTTCTTATTTGTGCATGTGCCTTATTATGGAGTTCTTGTTCAGGTGTGTGTGCATTTCAGATGGGTGTCATCAGCCACGGCTCCAGTGCGTATCCAGCATCCCCCACAAGGTGACCGTCAGGGATGTCCCCATTGGCAAATTTCTGGTACAGCTACATCAGATGCCAGATGTGGGAATCATGATTGCTTCCAGGGCAGCCTGCACACACATTCATTATTATGCCCTGGGCATCGCACATGACCTGGCAGTTGATGGAGGGGAAGCCCTTGCGGTTGATGTAGACACTACCCCGCACACCAGGTGGTGTTTTGATGTGTATGTGCGTGCAGTCTATTGCACCCACCACCTCAGGGTATTCTGCTATTTGGTGGAAGAGACGCATATTGCTGGCCAATGCCTCACTGGAATTGGAGAAATATACATGCTCACCGACATGTGCTGACATGGCATCCAGGAACTGGTGCAGTACCCTGGATGCTGATGCCTGTGAAGCCCCCATCATATCACCAGTTGGTCTCTGGAAGGTACCTGTAGCTAGTATTCATAGGCCAACACATATCTCTTCTCCGTCTCCTCACTGTGTGCTGCTCAGCAGCATTCATAACATCACCACCCTCAGCACCTTGCACATGTTGGTTTATAATAGCAATGGCAGCCCCTAACATTTTGTCAGCCTTAAGCTTTTTGAGTTTTCACTCTTTCTAAACTTCAGTGTTGCAGAGTTCTTGTGACAAAACAGGTTAGACTGCTGTTTGCAGAGTTTAAATTGCTGGGCTGGGCTGGGCTAGTCAACTGCCTGTGTAATTGGCTGATTGTGATATATTTCACCTGGCAGCTCTGCTAGTTTTCCTTGGTTAACTTCCTACTACTTCTTTTCCTTCCTTTTTCCCTTTCTGTTTCCACAAGGGGCAGCGGCGCAAACAAGCGCACACGCGTGCACACTAGCACACACTTGCCTACACGCGCGTACACGCGCGCACATGCTGTGTGCCCGTTTGCAAGAAATTTCTGATATATCCACGGCATACGCCTTTGTTTTTTTATTTTCAGCTATTACCACTGTAAACATGCCTCTTGCAATCCTGAGCAACTCAGGGCAAACACATGCCACTGTGCTCTAATCACCTTACAATCTTTCAGACATACCCCCTCATGATGTCACCTATCTTCTACTCGACTACTACCCTACTCCTACACTTACACTCTAGGGACATGGCTCACATGCCAGGGAAAGTTGGGATATCTTTATCCTCATTTGCATAGGATTGCCTACTAATGCTTGGTTACATCTCTCACACTGAGCTTCCCCCCCTTAGCAACCACTACTCAGTGGCCATATTGTTTGCAGCCTGCCATTCACCTGCATGGCAGGACAAGCTTTTTAGTGTAAAATCACTTTTGTGGATATTTTTCCCTTTTTTTCCATTTAATTTAAAGCGCAGGATATTTGCGCGATGCTGCGCTATGGTTAAACATCGGCGATCAGTGAGAAAAAAATAACATTGGATTTTGAGGATTTACAACATTTGCAAATGCCAATGGCCTTATATTTGGCCATTGGCATGATTCCTTAACTAGATGCATCCTTTATTTGGAGCTGTCATAGCTCCGTTTAGCTATTTGCAGAACGGTACTCCGTTACCAACGGAGTACAATTCTGCAGATAACATTACTCTTACATGGACAGGTTAGTGGTTCCTGGATCACAAATTTACCTCATTTGCATAGCTTTCAGCAGCAAATGAGCTAATTTGCATACCATAACACTGTCCGTGCAAGAGTAGCTTTAGATGCTCTCATGCACGCCCCTACCGGCTATTGCTGAATCGCTCGGCAGACATATTGCCTGTCTGCCATTTTACACTGTTCTTACACTCCATGCAAGCCTTCATAAATCCCGCCCATTGTCATAAAATATCAGGAACTGCAGACAGAACTGAGAGCAATATGAAAGACAGATACCCAGACAGTTCCAAAAGTAGTAGTAGGGGCAGCATGTCTGATAAAAAAATCTAAAGTAGTACTGTGATATGCTACCAATAGATGTAATGCCATGTGAATTACAGAAGGAGGAAATTATGACACATTGTATGTGCTGAGAAGAGAACTTTTGGCTGACATCAAAGACTGAAACAATATTAACTTCACAAACTTCTACCGTGACATAGGTATGTGTTTCATTCCCATGATGTTATTAGAATCCCAAAAGACTTGGAAAAATGAAACCCAGAGAAATATTATCAGTTCTCAAAAGCCCACTGGCCAATAGCAAGACAGCACAACTGAAGGTTCTACAATCAATCAGAGATATAGAAATGGCTTGGTTCTGCCTCTACTATCAATGGAGTTTAAACCAAAGCAGGTTTGGTGGGGGAGTGGAGTTTCCCCGTCCATTTCTTTGTAATGTAAACATCAATGGAGTCTATTTTTACTCTCTTTTTGTAGGTATAAATGTATCATTCCCATGTAAATGGAAAACACAGCAATGATACTAACAACCCCTTAGCTATCTTTGTAACTTCAAAACCCTGTTATCTTCTTTTAGATGTGCAGTTATGTGCAGTTGGAGCCCTCATTGGTAAACTATCATCTACAAAACATGCTGTTGTATTATTCATAAAAAGAGTTTGACTATTTCATACAATGATTTCTCATTTGTTGCAAGTTGTATGCACCCAGTGAAGGCTAGACTGTCGAAAATCTAAAGCTATTCTACACAGCAGTTTTATATATATATATATATATATATATATATATATATATATATATATATATATATATATATATATACTCTGTGCTAGCCTATATATGATGTACATATATGCTTACTTATTTAAACCATCAAACTGCAATTATCATATGTGAGTATTATTGTTCATACAGGTGTACACAGCACAGATGCCTGTTACTTTATGCATAAGCTGATACTAGTAAGACATATGCTGTTTCACTTCCACTCTGTTATCTCCCCCACTCTCCATCTGACCACTAGGCACTGTTCTTCTAACTAGCATGCAATCTTTAATATTTACTTTCATTTTCTCTCTATTCCTCTAACAAGCTCCTCTTCCTCTTTTTTTCATGGGTGATAGTATCCACTGAAAGAAATATTATGTGCAGATTATTCCATGGAGCAGCACAAAGTAGTGTCACCCCCTACCAGCAAAGAAAAACTGCAGTAGCTTCTCAAGCCAGCCTAGGCAATCACTGCATCTGCAGTTAATGGTCATAGGGAATCCATTCTATTTACTGTAGTTCAGTGATACAGCTATCATTTTACATATTAAACACTCGATACGCTGTCTGTTCTTATCACTGCTGTATGTTATTTGAAAGATGTTTGCCTATCCCTATCTATTTCCCTACCAGGACTAACTTGATAATTATCTCCATCCCTCTCATTCTGACTTTTATGTTTCTTATTCTAAAATGATCATCATCCTTGTGGTAATATAGACTTGTGTGAGGTTATCATGCTTGTATAGTTTAATGTGCAACCACTTCAGCAAGTGTTTATGAAATTCACATTCTCTGTCAGAAACTGGAATCCACAAGTGCCTTACTAACATTCAACCATGCAGACTGCCTCTGTCCTATCAGCACATGTGTAAACTAATTATCTTCCACTAACATGGGGATGTGATCTTCTTCACTCCCCTATCATCTCCAATTCCCCAGCCATCCTCAGATCTATCAGATTTAAAGCTATTAAGCAAAATCTTAAAGATACCTTGTTTATTAATTCAGCCATGTAAATTCCACAGTTCTCATGACTTTGAAATTTCTTTCATTTGTACTGTCTATATACATCTAAAGCATATATACAAACTACCAGAACATCATGTAGCCAAAGTTCCTGCCACCCATTTCTATTTTCCACAACGAATACAACTCACTATATAAACAAATTACCCACCTATTCTGAATAAAAGCCACCAGTTTGCCAAAAATATCATCTACCCCACCACATTTACCATAGCAAGCTACATACAATTAACAGCTTCAAGATACATATTCAACCTCACTCCAGTAGTACCTCTTTTGATAACAATGTGAAACAAAGGATCCAACACTGGAACACATATCATCAATATCCTACAACCTAACCACAACCTCTAGCCACTAACACTCAGATTCAAAAATGCCAAAAGTATTATGAATACGTTAGTTCAAATCAATGTGCTCCACTGCACCTATGCAGCTGACATAATTGCAATTCCATATTCATGGCTCAAAAATGACTGCTCCCACTCTCATTTTAAACCTTTTATTCCTGTCTACAACTATATAACTGACTCATTTGATGCTCAACCTGGAAGAAGGTCTGGGGTGAAACACTACTACATCTAACCTGAAAATATCCATAATCGCCCAAGCTAACGCTTCCTTTGATTACAACCCTAACTGGTTACTTGCTAAACTACTCTCAGAATCATCTCACTACCATTATATTGCCATTACATACTTGCACCCATCTTTAATACTAAAATTTAAAACCCTCATTCAAACCACATTATCAACAATTCCACCCAATAAATAAGTCCTTATTTATTGACTTCAACTTAAACCTTCTTTAGCCTTCTGCATACAATGTATCTGCATTCCTACCTGATAAGATAATCTTCCAAATTGTAAAAAAAACAGCTATGTTCATTGTCATGTCAGATCCACACACTCTATTTGACAGCATGATCACCTTATAACCAGCTAACATATCTGCTACAGCCAACCACCTACCCACTTTCAGTGAGCAATATCACAAAGCACTCGACATTCACAACCATAATACTAAGTACCCCTGAAACTGATCTCATTCAGATCAAAAGAAACCAACAAATGAGGTTTGGCAACAAACCAGATTGTCCTGGGTCATCTTCAGAAAGGGGTTAGATAAATATATTAAGTGAAGCTGAATGGGTTGGGGAGATGGAAGGGTTAAATGGAAGGAGGGATGATTGGAAGGAAATGAGGTGAGGGTGGGGAGGGGCCTAGGGGGTTTGACAAATGTAGCTGGGTAAGTAATCACATTTTGGCATGAACTTGCTAGATGGCAGGTTTGTGTCCGAGACAACCTAGGTATATTGGGGTAAGGTAGGCCTTGGTTTAATAATGGTGGGCAGGTGGTGGAGGTGAGTAATTGTTATAAATGTATGTAAAGTTTTTTTTTTTTTTTTGGGGGGGGGGCATCCTCAACCCATTTTGCACTTGGGCATGATATTTTTTGGCAAACTGAACTTTAGGTATGAGAAAGATGTGAAGTATCTGTTTAGCAGCTAGATTGCTGGAGTTGTATGTCATTTGTTAGTGTATATCATGTAGGTTTTTCTCATCCTGTTGGTCTTGTCCATGGTTCCACTTCCTTTACCCCATTGACTCTTTTGAGGGTAGGATAAAGGCATCTTCCCACCTAGATGAGAACCATACAATTAATTAGTTCCTTGGCTAGAGAGCCTAACTAACTCACTTGCTCCTCAAAGAAGTGAAATTTATACAGTAGCGAGTGGGCCAGTCTGCTAGACCCAACAGTGTAGGGGCATGTGTGGTACGTAATCTGCAGTCTGGAATATGTAGTTTGTTTAGGAGTAGTGTAGGTTGTTGGTGGGGTTCTTGAGGTTGTGAGGTTTTCAACTTTGTATTGTGGGTCTATGAGAGTTTACAGGGAGATGTGGGTCTCGTAGGTTGGGACTTGTACCTTCCTGTCCCTTCAGTATTTTCGCGCACCAAGATGTGAGGCCAGCAAGGCTTGGGTGCTGTGCATGTGCATTAAACAGTAACAGCTGTGAGGGGGGAGTTGGGAATCTCTGGCTGTCATCCATGGTTTCCATGGTTTGGATTTTTGCAGCATCATGCCGCTGAGACACAGTGCGGATGCTGATAGAAGTTTTGAAATTTATGTTATTTTCTGAAGCACATTTAAATAGGTTGGTTTTGTCACTATAAAGTCTGATTTTTCTGTTTTAACAGATGTGAATTTTTCTGTTTTGGAAGTTTTCACTCTGGGGCTCTACGATAAAGGAACATAGCCCATCTGAACCATTCAGCTACTTCAGTGACATACACAAGCAGAAGATTTGTAAGTGTTGCTGGCAGTTTCCTGGTCACTTCCGAGGACTCTTGGGGCTTAATGACTACCATGACAGGCTCACCGGGGCAGATTGGCAGTCTACCTTTAGTGTGGTGCAGGGTTTCAAGTTTTGTTTGCCTTCACGTTGGATTGGGATGAGGATGTCCTCTATAGCACATGTTGGTGGTGGTGAAAGAGTAGTGATCACAGCACAGTGTCTGGTTTTTGCGGGCCGAGATATGCAACCAGCAGTACATTGAGGGGGATTTTGTGGGTTTGGTGGTGCATCATGGCTCGGATTCAGTTAGTATGCATTTTATATATATATATATATATATATATATATATATATATATATATATATATATATATATATATATATATATATATAAAGGCTGAATAATGAGGAGGGGCTTTTCGGTCTGTTTATTGAATTTCTTGACAGGAGGCCATGGGTCCTAACATTGTTGCGGAACTTCTGTGGGTCCTAGTGTTACAGAGCGTTTGGGATAGTTTAACAATAGATTTCTAATATAATCTGGCAAAATATTCAGTTGGCGCTACAGCGGCCGGATTAACATGTTAATTGTTGCTTGTGTGAGTGTCAGAGAGATGGAGGTGATTGTGTGCTTGTGGAGGATGGAGTGTTTCAGGTGTTCTTCATCAGATGCACTGGACAATTGAGTATGATCCAAAGTTGTTTTAGGGGAGTGTAGTAAATGGCTGCTGATTATGATGCGATTTCCTGTGTATATGGGTTATATTTATGGAGTTTGGTGTTAAACAGCAAGCAAACTGTTATGAGTTTTATTTATTTATCGTTATCTTTTTTCTGCAGTATTTCTGGGATTTATGAAAACGTGTATGTTAGTTTTGTTGCAGGACAACAAAAGTAAAAAACGTATCTACATTTTGTTAGGGGGATTCTGGCGTGGCTCCAAACTAATAACAATTTTGAAAAGTCCGCAGAAAGTATGTTTTAAATTTCCATTATGCGAGAGAAATATATGAAGGTTACCAGCGGTATTATATAGTGGGCAGACATTAAGAATTGGAGTAACATCTGGCTGAGAATGTCATTAATGGCAGCCTTAAGATTTGTGTTTTATATTAGATGGTCTTACAAATTGTTCATCTGTACAAACGAGTAAATATTTTGTAGAAAAGTGAAGTAGATCTGTAGCTTGAATTCAAGCTTAAGCATGTAGTAGGGAAAATGTATTGGTGGGTAAACTACTGATTGTTTGGTAGTATTGGTCCACTGTATGTTTTAGTGGGTTTTAATCTTGTCAAGTTTTGTGAACATTTGGGGAGTTGTGGTCGGCTTGCTTCCTGGTTGCATTGATGCGTAAGTACTGGTTGCACTTGATTGATATGAGAGGTGGCGGTTCTGTAGGTACGTACGATGGGTTTGGGTGGGTGGAGCAGGTGGTAGTTCATGGGGTTAGGGGGTAATGTTAGTGGAATAGATAGTGTTTAGGCCAAGTGGTCACTGAATTTTAGGTTAAGTTGCACGGTTCTCGTGGATTATTTCTAATCTTTTGTTGGTGGTTTAGCGCGCTTCATCTGAGGCTTGATTTCTGGTTTATTGCAGGTGTGGTGCAGTGCTGCATGCTTGTTATGTGATGTTGGTAGCTGTGGTATTTTCTTTTATGCATGTGTGGAGTCACTCATGGTACCTCTTAACTCTTCCTGCTTTTCAGCGATGTCCCTGCTTTTGTAGCTACATGTCAGCAAAGCGGCTATATAAATACAGGAAGCACTAAGCTTTAAGTCCCAGTTTTAAAACAGCTTCTATGAGTACTGACAGGCAGCAGAGTTTCTTTATTTATTCAAATTATGGGCCAGTTTCAGTGGTAGTGGGGGTCTGCATGTCCTCCCGGCAGCTGCTCAGGTACAATGGGGGTTTAACATGGACTGTGTGAGACGGGGGTTCTGGTTTCAAGTTTATTGGATAGTCGGTTCTGTCAGGTTGAGAGGTTGGTCTCGTCCATGTATAACTGCTTTGTCATACCTTGCAGCTGTACAGATTTTCACAAAATGTCCAGAATTTGCTTCATGTTTGGGATTTGTTTTCATAGAATTGGGTTTTTTTGACAATGTGTGGCAAAGCATTATAGACTGAAATTTAGTAAATGACAGACATTTCCGTTTATCACTTTATAACATTCAAAGGATATACAGTCCTCCTTTTATTTATGGCTTGTGTACACTTTGCTCTAAAGGGTGAGAAGTACAGGACTTGTCTACATTACCTGGGCTAAGAGGTGGAGAGGTATATATTTAGAGCTTTTGCTTGTGTTATTGTTTTCAAGTTAAAGGGGAGCAAATGGGTAGAATGTGGTATGCATACTAATGGTATAGTATGGCATACTAACAGTTTCAGCTGGTAGGGTTAAGCAGAGTACACAAAAAAAAATAAATAAAAATAAAGGGGGGGGGATAGAAGATTAGGAGGAGAGCTTAAGTCATAATAATTACATTGGAAGAGTGATGGGGCAATATGGCTATGGCTCACCTTGACAACACCTCATGTTAAGATATTTTGCTTTATGTCAGGGAATTTTACAGTTCTTTTCCTGTACAGATCGATGATGAATAAGTGCACAGTGCATGGTGTGCCAGTAGCTGGAATGATGGGCAATGAGGTCGTAAAAGGAGGTGCGCAGAATCTCATCAGTCTGTGGCCTGAAAAGGTGAATTTTCCTTGGATGGAGTAGTACACAAGGAGGGTACAGGTAATCTACCTTTAGATACTTATTAATCCATGTCAGGCTTGTTGAGTTATGGAGTAGTATGGAGGCAAGGAGGTCAAGGTGAGTTAAGGACAGGGTAGAGGGGGTCTATGGGATTGTTAAGGGGAGCGGTGTTGTACACAGGGGAGGGGGTATCATGATACGTCTATTTGAACAGGTCAAATCCAATTACCTCACCCAAAAATCCTGATCGGGCTCCCTTTGAGGTTAGGTGAGGGGTGGGCAGAACATGGTAAGGTGGGGAGGGGGTTCAGAACTGGGGGTTTGTGGCACCTTTCCATAGGTCAAACATACGATAGGGCAAGGCTAGTTTACTTGGGTGTGGTTTACAGGGGTGAGGGATTCATTTTGAGGGAAAGTTATTTGACAGGATTGGGAACAGGGTAAGGTAGTTTAGTTGATTGGGAGAATGTAGTTAGGGCTTCTTCAGTGGCATGAATGCCCAGGTTGAGTGAATTCATTTGTTTACTGGTCATTGGTTTGAAGGGTCGGGGTAGATTGATAAGGAAGAGGGATGGACTGTGACTGTCAAGATGGGTTGATGTGGGGATTGCTTGGGATAGGGAGGTCATGGGGTTATAGTTGTGGCAGGTATGCTATGACTATAGTTAGTTATTCTGGAAGTGTAAATGTTTCCTTGTTTATATTTTAGTAGCAGGAGATGAAGGATTATTATTATATTGACAGGAGGAAAGTTTCTTTTGCTATGCACACTTGTCATTCATTTTAGTTGGGGGTATTGGGACCATTGCACAAGTTGTTGGTGTACATACTCAAATGGTTACCTGGAAATGTCAAGACAGGACATGAATATTGGTTTCTTAGATTGTGCACAGCATCTGTGATTTAAACAGCCCCTGTTACCAGTTGATGTAGTGATCGCGCTGTTACCAGTTGATGCAGTGATCGTCTGGGGTAATGTGGTAGGTTGATTGAATAAATGATTTAGACACTATTAAGAAACGAGTGCTGTGCTATATAGGTTTTAGAGGGAAATCAAGAACTGACCCAGGGAAGGTATATTTATATTTAAGTTATGCCTTTATTGTGATTAGTTGTCACAACTCCGTTATGATAACACAAAATGAAATGGAACTCAGGGTCGTTGATTCGGTTGCATGTTCTTGCCTTGGCTGGGAAAGGATTGATGGAGCCAGGGCAATTTAGCTGGGGCAGTGTAGGGGTAGGGTGCACTTTGACACTACCCGATGCCATTAAGAAAGTGTTATGGTGTATGCAAAGATTTGACAGTGTCATTTCTTTTGCAGTTGGAAGCAGTTGGGGCCTGAAGGAAGTAGCTTTAGAAGGTAATGGAGTTGACAGGGTGGATGTTCCTGCTGTCCTGATTATATCGATTTGTGGAGGATGTCTTGGTCTCTAGTTTGGTGCTATAGGGCCACAGAAAGCAATTAACTGAGCAAGCAATGGTTAGTAGTTTGAAAAAAGAGGAGTTGAAGGGTATGTATTCCTTTGGAGTGGATCTTATGTTGGGGTACGGTGGGGTTACAGATAATCCTACTTTATTTAGGTTCATTAAGCTCGTTTCAGTGCTGGCATGTTGGGGCTTTGGTATTGATGACAGGGATTTAAGTTAGTTTACAGAAGATGGGTACACCAAATGATGTTTGGATTAACCCTTCCTTTTATGGGGAGTAGATAGTTGGGAAATGTTGATAGGGAGGGGGAACAGCCTGTTCAGGCTGGTTGGCGGAGAAGAGGGACAAGCTTGCCCTCTCCTGTCCCCCCTCTGGTGTTTGGATGTCCTTTTCAAGGATTTGGTAAGGAAAGTGAGTAGCTGGAGGATGCTTACTAAATAAGCAAGCAGAGGTAAGGACGCTGATTATTTGGTTGGAAGGTATTTCAATGAATGGTTTATGAAGTGAGTCGGGGACACTGTTTCATAAGTAAAGTAAGGGATAGATAATTTAATAAATGGGATATGAAGTGAAATATTGGATGCTGCTTCATATATAGAGTAAGTGAGCAGAGGTTTGGATGCTGCTTACTGGGGCAGGATGAATAAATATGCTGTCCTGATTAACATTACAAGGATGTTTATGTTGTGTTTAAAATCAACTATACTATGTTCAGTTGTAATTAATAAATGATGGTTATCAAAGCTTTGTTATAGAAGTTTAATAAAGGTCGTCAAATGTCATTCGGTGTGATGTGTTTATTGAAAGCGACCAGAACAATATCTCTAATCTCATATCTCATCCCTCAACTCAAGATTAAACTGTAGACTGGACTCTCATTCTCATCTTCAGACATGCTTGCTCTTCTGCAAAACTGTTCCAGCTTCTCCTTTTTATTCAAAATGTTTTCTTCAATGAAGTTACTAGAATCTTCAAAACCAACAAAGCTGAATGGCATATTAAAACACTTGTTTTTCTTTTGGCTTTTCCCGGTTAGGGGTCGCCACAGTGTAACTCCGATCCACTAATGATTGGCAGTTGATTTTTATGGTGTCAATCCGATGCCCAATCTTCAACCAAGGCACACCCATTCATGCATGTCTTTCGAACGCCACTTGACCATGTGGAGGACATGCAGACTCCATACAGAAGGTGCTCTAGCCGAGAATTGAACGGGAGAACCTCTTGCTTTGAGGTGACAACGCTACTGCTCCACCACCACAGCTACACACTAAAAGCCCTAATTCCTGGCAAAAGTAGAAAATGAAACTCACACCATTAAACAGAGATCACTGCATCTCCTTATGTAGCATACTCAACCAAGTAATGTGCAGATACAAAGCCAAACGCCTAACAATAAAACAGATGTCACATCAGCCTTCACAAACACAATGCTAGTAGGAGGTTACCAATCTAATAGGCAGGGTAACAAGTAGTTAACTTCCACACTGGACACCATACAATGTCAGAGTGGTAACTTCACAGGTTCTGACTTTAACGACCTTCCATCTCCACCACCTTCCCCCAAACTAGTAATCTAGTTGACCCCTAACCCTCAGCGTACCTAACACTCTTCTGTTTCACTAAGATTAATGCCAAGTTGATCATATTGCATCTAGAAAAAATCCATCTTGATTCTCCAGTGGTCTCATATAATCTCTGCCCATTGTTTCCATATCACTGCAGAGACTATATTGTCACCCATCTACTCCACATCTATAATCTTTTGCCTGACATCAAACACAATGTCTATAGTCAGGAGGTCAGCATTAGTCAGACCATTTTCAAGTGAACGTAAGCCCACCACACTTTCTCACTTCTGTCCAATTTCTATATTCTGTACTCTATACTCTGGGCAAACTTCTTGAGAAACTCGTATATAATAAATTCACCACCTACCTACAAAATATACCACATGCTGTCCCATAAGTAGCATGGATTCTGGGCAGGGAGGAGTACTATGTCTACATCTAGTCCAGCTCATTTCTAAAATATATAATAAATTCACCACTTACCTACAAAATATACCACATGCTGTCCCATAAGTAGCATGGATTCTGGGCAGGGAGGAGTACTATGTCTACATCTAGTCCAGCTCATTTCTAAAATATATAATAAATTCACCACTTACCTACAAAATATACCACATGCTGTCCCATAAGTAGCATGGATTCTGGGCAGGGAGGAGTACTATGTCTACATCTAGTCCAGCTCATTTCTAAAAAAAAAAAAAAAAAAAAAAAAGGTGGAAATAAAAATAAATAAAACATGATCTTGGGAGCAAACAATCAGAAGACAAGATGACCACAACCTGCTTTACATACTGAGGCATTGGCTAACTTAATCCCTTAACTTGCAGACACATTGAGAAAATCAATGAAAAATGAATTCCTCTTCTGGGACCAAAACCTATCACAATTTCTCTTAACACCTGCCAGGACAGACATAAATAAAATCATCTTATTTACCCAACTGGTATACAGTTTACCACTACTTGCCACCAACAAATGAGTCAACTCCAACAAAATATGCTGCTTCAAAGACAACTTTCAATTGCAAGGGCTTCATTGCTTCACAAATAATAAAATCAAATGATTCTAGTTTTTGAGGGAACATGCCTCCTTCTTTTCTCACTTTTCAAACTATTCTGTCATGGCACTCCATCCCCACTCCAATAGATTCCACAAAAATGCCCCCTGTTATGGTCACAGAATTCAATCCAACTCAGGTGCAGTACTCCAAAATCCAAAAACTATACTCCATTGTTACAAATACAGTCCATCTGTGCTTTGTCCAAACTGTGGCAGTCCCTCCTTTTCAGGCTAAACTATAGGGACAGCTACACAAATTTTAAACATCAGTTCAAACAGTTCCTGTTTCAGCAAAAAATATGCAAATACCTCCTTGGCAGACACATCAGTACCTTCTGTAGAATACCTTCTATCAACAAAAAGAGAAGAAATATATTCTAACTCATGTGAAAAGACTTCATCATTACTTGTCATCCAAGAGGCATGAATGAACTAGCCCTTGGGTATGTTTCTCTTCATAAACATAGGGTGATTACTAGTGAAAGGCAAAATAGCTGTTGGAAAAAGTGTTTTCTATAAATTTTACTTTTAGAAACATCATTATCTGTTCTCCATAATCTCCATATTTCTCCTCTTTCTGTTGCTAGAGGGTATCCTAGAGAAGGTATTGATGCTTCTGCCAAGGAAGTAATTTCTAAGAGGCATCTAAAATTTGGTTCTATTCTCTAGGTAGGTTTTAAGAGTAATAGTAACCTTAACCAAGAAATTTTAAGTAAAAACTTGGTAAAAAAGGAAAATGGAACAAGAACAAAAACATATAGTGGATGTGGTGGTAGACAACAAATTGTTCCGTCTTATTGTTTGGAAATGTCAGTAGACAGTCCGGGTATTAAACAGATAATTCAGAAAAACTGCAGAATTATTTCTAGCAACCAAGAATTAAGCCCAGTACTAGGAGATGGTCTCAAATTTGTGTATAAAAAGATAAATGTACTACGTTTATGTTGGCACACAGTAGTACTATGAAAGAACCTCTTGCTACCACCAAACATTTAGATACCTACAAATGTTATGGTTGTAGTGTTTGTAAATTTATTAATGAAGGGCTATTTGTATATTTAGTTCATATTCTATGCACTTTAAAAGCATCCAGTAGATTCAGTTGTAGAACTGGGGTTGTGTATATTACGCTTTGTTCCAGCTGCATACATTTTTATGTAGGGATGCCTACCAGAAGCTTTAGGCAGAGAATTGGAGAACACCTTTATGCATTAAAACCTAAATATGTGAACAACGCTCTTTACAGACATTATGTGAACATTTTTAAAAAATGACATTTGCAATTTTAGAGCAAGTTTTAGAAAGGAGAAGAGGGGAGTGACAATAAAAATGACATTGAGGGGAAAAAAAGATGAATGGCAAGTGAAATTAAGGGCTGATGTCCCCCCTGGTTTGAGTGAAACCATTAACATCAAGTGTTTTTTAAAGGAACATAGGTTAAGGGCACTTTAAGAGATATTCTCTTATATTGTTGAAATCTGTTTTGGGTTTACTGTTTTCATTAATTGTACTCAGAATGTTATTGGTTGAATCTTGTGTATAATGTGATGTAATTTTAAGCTTTTTGTACTTCTGAAGAAGTTATTTTACAAAATTGGCAATTAAAAGTTTATTATGCTAAGACACTTGTTTGTTCCTTGTGCATTTTAACAGTTTGTTGGGTTTTGTTTTTATTTTACTGTTAAAACCATAGTTTTGGCTCATTTTTCAGTTTTATTATAAAGAAAGACTAAGAAAAAGTTCAATAAATGTCCAACAAGATACGCCCACATGAATAAATATTACATTGTAAAACAAAACTATTAGATGAAAAATGAAAATAACAGTAGAATAAAACACGATCAGATCAACAAAAAAACTTTTAGTTTAATAAAATATTTAAAAAAGTTAGAGCTTTCACCATAGCTTCATCTGACCATGCAAATTCTACCCTAATTGCTGAGTATGCATATTACAATTTCAAAAAATCCTAACCAATCAGCATGAAATAACACAAATGACGTAGTAACATTTCCATTAATAAAACCAGTGTGATCCATTATGTTAAAATCATGAAATAAAATATGAATAAACATAAACTAACTATAATAACAAACATAAAGCATGTGCAAAAATATAACAAATAAATAAACAGCTGACTATTAATTCTTAAATTATGTCCGTTCAAAATTGGTTTTAGAGAGACTGTCATTCAGGCCCTTGCCTTGATCAGCTCTTAGTCTAATAATCCATGTGACCTCCATCGTTTTGGTTATATTCCTCACATCCCCCTCACACAGACTTGGTGTCACAGTATCCATAACCAAAAACCTAATTTCTCACATGCTTCGCCAGGGCATTAACAGAACTTACACAGATGTTATTAAAGTGTTCCTTTATCCTATCCTTCAATATTCTGTCAGTTTTATTTACATAGAATGCCCTACATTGCAAACAATGTGCTAAATAAACTACATGTTGTGTAAGGCAATCAGCATTAACTTTAAATACAAATTTTTTCCCATATCAGGATGTTCAAACCATCCACTACTATCTATGTGGCACCAATAATTACATTTCCTACAAGGTTGTTTAACATTATCCTTACTATATTCACTTCTAACAGATACCTTTGGATAACACAAAAATCTTTTCAGGCACTTGTTATTCTTATATCTGAAGCAAGGTGTATCCCCTACTATTACTTTTACCCTAGGGTCAGCAGTCAGAATACCCCAATGTTGATTAATAATCCCTTTTCTTTCCTTAGTATCACTGGTATAATGCACAGGAATAGAAACCATCTTTACTGAATCAAAACTGTCCCTCCTGATAGAAGGGAAAACCATCTATTCAGAAAAATATGGTCATGTCACATCCTTTCTCAACAAGGGGATCATGATTAATGTATCACATACCTCTGTTTCTTTATACCCTCTTGTAGCCAGTCTTTCTTAAAATAAATACCTCCGATAAAAATCCTTCCTCAGAGGCATTAAACCTAGAGGCTCTCACCCCTTGTCCCTTATTATGTTTCTAAAAACATGTAGGGTGCATGCTATGTCTGTGTAGCAATGTATTCTTATAGCAAGATTTCCTGTAAACACCAGTGTAGACAACAGTTATCTGACCTACACACATAAATGTCCAAATCAATTTTTCTTTCTGAAAAAGTCATAGAAAGCTTTAAAAATGTTGTAGATATATTCAAATTGTCATGAAACTCATGCAGCTCATCTTCATTCTTAGTCCATACAAAAAAGCAAGTCGTCAACAAACCAACAATAGAAAGGGACAAAATGCTCAAATCAATTCATCCTAAACATACGGTCCTCTTCCCAAGAGGCCATTATCATATTTGCATAGCTGTTGGCACTGGAAGTGCCCATAGTTACCCCATCCTTCTGTAGATAGTAAACAAAGTAAATCAATTAGTTGCTGATTATATTCACTATGCCTAGATAAATAATCCTTTATACTATTAATACCAAAGCTATTAGGAATCATTGTAAGCAAAGACTGATCATCCATTGTTGCAAAATAACACTAAGGTACTGGTTTTAGCAAATGTAAAGATTTTAAAGGTGAAACTCACAAGTTTAGGGTTCGGCTTAACAAGGAAGGGAGATGTCTGGCAAAAAAATACAGAAAGAAACTATATTCATAAGGATCAGGTGAAGATGAGGCTCCATGCTGGAATGTTGGCTTTTGTACTGCCAAGGGGTGACCCTAAAAAAAAAAAAAACACTGGAAATGCAGGAGAAATGAGAATCATCTTTAAAGTTCACCTTTAAACTTCTACACAACTACTATGGGGGCATGCCGACTATACCCTATGAAATTATATATACTAACCATGAGATCACTGTGTCTCAAAGAAAAAGGAATATTCCTAAAAATGGCAATCTTGGACTTGTATATGCAAGCCCATTTTTTCGTTTATTTGATCTGTGTTTCGGGCCCTGACATTTTAAATTGCTAACAAAAGAATATTGTGTGCTCTAGTGGGCTTGCTAATAATCTGTACCAGATTTTTTTTTATTAATAACTCAACTTTTGGGCATTTCCTACAGTTGAGGTATAGGTGCTTTAGTTTATTGTTGGGTAATTAAAGTCTCCCAAAATAATGCAGTTCTTGCTTTTAGCGAGTTCATCAAGCACACTTAAGAACTTAATGTGATTGTCAGGGACATAGATTGTAACAAACTATATGCTTATTGTTTGTGCTGTTTACTATGATTTGGAGCTCTATTTGTGGGTTCCTAGGAATCTGTCTAGAGATAAGTTTCCTAAGAAATATGGAGACCTCCACCTCAGTTTCCTTCAGCTCTGAAAGCGTAACAGGTGCAAAACCCAAATATGGAGGGATTGTTCTCTAAATAATTAAAACAAGTTTCAGTGATCCATTCCAAATGTACGATAGTGTCAAGGTTCTACATTTTGCTAAAGAGAGGATGTTGGGGGTTGCCATAATGATTAAGGAATTTACCTCACAGATAAAGGGTGCAGAGTCTCAGTCTCACCTTTGGAGGAAATTAGCTAGTCTTAAAATGTTCCTCAAGGACATCTAGCCTGGTACTTACCTATGTGACAGCTGACATTTATCAGAGGCACTTTAATGTAATCACATTTTGGGTTTGTTATGTTGGGATGTTTATCAGCTAAACTCTTACTAAGAAAGGCTCTGCATGGGGGCTGCAAAGGAATTGACCAGTAAGCAGAAGCCATGGAATGAGAGGTACAGCCCATCCTTAACAAAGCAAATTGAACTATTGTGCAACTTGTCCCGTGCAAAGAAATACTGAATCCCCTTGGAATGAGACAAATTGTTTAGCTAGTTGTTGAAGCCAATGATTTTTGTTTGTACCTAGGCATCATTGTTAGTGAAGGAAGGAGTCCACTCATGACCAGACTTTTTCCTGCATTTGTGACCTACATAGATACTTTTGACATGTTTAGCCAAATATCCCTCAAGGTTTTGTTCTTCAGGTTATTCACGTACTCCCCATATGTACCTAAACTATGTCGTAATCATTAGGTGAAAGACCTCTAAGGTCCCTTGAGATATCAAAGATCCTGGCACCTGAAAGACAACTTACAATCACCTGGTTCATTCCAATCTAGTGAGAAGAGAATCCTGACTATCCAGTCACTTGTCACTAAAACATTTTTATTTGTATAATGATCTGCTGTACGGCATTTGAGGAGATTTAAATATTTGTGACTCTCTGCAGTAAGCATGTCTGAAGACAATGAGTTGTTAGATAACTACAACTTAGCCTTCATTGGACTCAAAAGCTTTGCCAAGAATTTGTTTACAGCCTCATCATAAGACATTTTAGTTTGGGTCGGTATAGAATGTTGCAGAAATGTTTGTTACTCAGTCTTTGTGTGTGTGATTGACCTTTCCATGTTAACTAAATACAATAAACTCTCAGTTAACCATAACTCAAGCAACGCAAACTGTCTAGCAACCAGGAAAAAAAAAAAATTGAAGAAATACACTACAGTTTTCATGTGCTGCACTTTCTGCCCCCCCCCCCCCCCCCGCGGAAGCATGCCTTATGTTTTTGGAGTTTTAGAGTTTTAAAAAGGAAGATAGGGATAAATTCCCTCCCTCCCCAACCTAAGAACAAGTCAAAGCAAACAAATAGTATAGGGTGCAGTATTAGTCAGGCCTATTTTTAATAATAACTCAAGCAACCAGAAACTACAGTTATCCGGCATATACCAATCCCCGTGGTGCCTGTTAACTGAGAGCTTACTGTACTTGCATGTGTCAAAAACAGAATGTCTTGTATTATGCAAAAGGTGATCATCATGAACAGGCTATAAACTTATAGTCAGTATTGTCATTTGGGAGATATAACAGACTATTGGCACAGACTTACTAATGAAGTAAATATGCAATTTAAGTTTGTTGCTAGAGGTTCACTATGTGGCTATCTGGAATGAATGAAAAGTTTAATTTAAGTTAACACTTGTGTAAATTGAAAATGCAGTGTTATAAATCAAATGTAAAATGCAAGTTACATAGAGAAGTCATGGGCTGCTTGGAGAAATGCAGAGCAGCTGTGAGCTGCTGTTGACACTGTGAAGCAGCAGTGGGCTGCTAAAGGCTACTCAGAAGACAAGAGGTATGCAGCAAGGTTGTTTGCAAATAACTGGATACACTTCTAGGTACCCTTATTTACAGTGCAAGTACAATTTTGAGTAGGTAAGTGGGCGCACAGTGAAGGTTATGAATCAAGATGCATATATCTACACAGTGCATGTTGCAACATCTCTAACTGATGCACAGCTTCATGCTAAAATGCCTTATTCATAGCAAACAACTAAAGCAAGAAATACCTTACTGGAGCACGCAGTCTAATAAGAATATAATTCATTTCTGCCTCAGTAGCAATCAATGCCTCAAACTAGTATGCCATACTCATTTGTTGGCCTGTTCTCATCTTACCATCAATTTTTCTGTATTTGTATGCTTGTCTTTGTTTTTCAGCCGTAAGTTTCATGCCCAACATTTGTTACTGTACTTGTTACTTAATTACCCAACAATGATTAATGTGTTTTGTTAATTACATGTGTTTACTGTATCCTTCCATGGCAGATGTGTGCATTACTCCCTTATTTTTCCTTTGCTTCTCCTTCCATTCCAGCCCTAACAGAAACCACATTATCCTTCCAAAAATATAATACCCTTCTGTAGTCTAACAGATACTCATCATACATTTTTCCTACTAAATGTTTTGTATTTCATTCTTCGTGCTAACCTGCTGCAGCTGGTCATTTTGTCTGTTTTAGTGTTCACAGCACAGCTGTTTTTCTCCATGACCTTTGTTGCTATGTCAGATATGTTCCGGTACAGGTGACATGGTGTGTAATTCGACTTATGTTAGGTTTTTTTCTATCTCTGTGTGGCATAATGCAGTGCTACTTTTCAAAACAATGCTACTTTTTTGGCATTGTGTATTTAGCTACTCCTATTCTGTTCAGCTTGCAGAAGTACTAATGTCTCAACTGATGGTTAAGTATTTTGACTTGTTTACATTTTCGTCAAAATGTTACTTCAGCAAGCAAGGCTTTCCTCAATGTTTCAGATAATTATTTGGACAAAACAAGCTTCTAACCTTTGCAAAAAACTGATTAAAACGTTGAAAATGCAAATAATAAAATGTAGCATGCAATTTAAAAGAAGTAGTAAGTGCAAGATAAATGCTGTAACTTCTGTTCAACACTAGTAAAATGAAAGGACATGATTTCAGTCACATGTCTTGTTTTACTGCAGTAAATCTGTAGTTTTAGAAGTTGTATGGTTATCATATTTGACATTTTTATGCAGATGTTGCACCTGTAAAGATGAGATGTGTAGGAAAAGGAAACGTGTATACAAAATGCTTTCAATAACTATTGATCTGGAAAAAAAATAATTGAAGGCACTCAACTGTCATTGTGTAGTTTTACAAAAGAAAATATGTAATAGATTGATAATTGTGGTCTATTCAGCCTCAGATCATTAGGGTATGAAAATTATGGAATCAATGTTACAAAAACAGATTTGAAACACCTGGAAAACAGATAAAAATGTTACTCAATGCAGCACCAATTGACACTTAAATGTAATTGTTTTCAACAAAAAATATAAAGCTAAGCAGCAATGGTAGATGTAATCAGAAATGTTCTATATTACCTCAGAGAGTAATCCTCAAATATCAAAGATAAGTTTGATGGAAAGTTTCCAAATGAGATGCACTGCAGTAAACCAACATAAAGTGTCTACAGAAAAGAAAAAAAACATGACTATAGTATTGTCAGTGAAGTTATCTCCCTGAATTTACCAGACCATTTAACTCTGATAATCAGTATGATTACAAGAGCATATTAACTTTGATGTTAAAGTCAGTTCTTTAAGTCTGTCATATGAGGTAACAGCACATCTTTCAGAGTAAGTTAAATCTGCTGCATTCCACATGAATCAAGTCTTTGGGTTGTTTACAGTATTTTTACAAACAGCTTAACCTAGAACATTCCTGACCAGTCATCTAACCTTTTAATAGATAGTCTTCTCTTTATCCATCAGACAATTACTCTGGTTTATTCATTTTTCCCCTGCAGGATGATGTCAAGGGACATAAGGCTCTTTTCACGGCACCTACAAATAAACCTTCGGAAAAGCAATCTCACGCTATCGGCACTACATGCCCACTTAAGGTTTAGGTCCAATAGTACAATGACTTCCCCATGAATCAGCTCCTATGAAACTGTCAACATCTTTGAGCTTTTGAATATATGGGTTGATTCCCTTCTTCTCTTTAAAACCTACATTGAATATCTCTTTGACAAACACTTTAAAAATGCTGACTGTATGCTACAAATTCATTATATTTTCTTACACAGACACTAGGCTGATTAATGGCAATGACTACTCATGTTCACTATAGAGTCTCTCTTGGTGGTGGAGTGTGAGAAGAAAATCATAGAACACACCAGAACCTTTAAAACCGAACAGCTCAAAGTATACTTTCAACTTCACTTGTATCCGCAAAACTTTAACTTACTGAGATGGCTTCCTATCACCGGTAAGTGAAATTTCTTTACTGGTATTTTATTTCTAAATTTCTAATCACTTAGGCCTGTCCCAACTCCACTTTTACATGCATGCAATCAAATACATGCACATCCACCCCCCCATACACATGCATACATGCAGGCACACACACACACACACACATGCATACACACACGTGTGTGTGCACACACACTCACACTGGATATACATTAAAATGTGAAATCTAAAGAAGTTGTGTAGCATCTGAATCATATATACCTTCTTAGAGGCATAAACCCTATCCTAAGACAAATGGCAAAAAAGCCTTCTCTCATAAGGATTCAGTCATATGGGTTAATCTTCACGTTTGTCTAAATGAAATTCCATGTTACACTGGATTCTCTGACAGGTTAAGGTCACATTTCCTTGAAAATTTCAGATGTAGCTGTTCTGAGTGATATCTTCTGTTCTGTCCTCTTTTCCAGCACTTTGCATGGGCTGTTGTATAAATTAGTGCAGTATGTTGTAGTATGTAAGAACACTGTATTACACTTCTAAATGTTGAGCTGAACTCCTTTATTAGCTTATACTACTGTCTGCAATTAGAAAGCCAATTTATGTGAAACAGTTCTAGGTTTACCTGTATGTACTTTCCTGAAACACAGGACACTTTGTATTAGATATTTATTTTGCTGTTCCTTCCATCTGTGTTGTGACTGAATTAGGGTATCTGGCTTAAAGAAAAACAAAGAACTAAAGAGAGAGTGTGACACACAGAAAATGAAGAGAGACAGATGTTTTAGATACATTTTACTGAAATGCCTTAATGTTGTTGTTGTGTCTTTCGGCTTTTCCCGGTTAGGGTTCACCACAGTGGAACTCTGGTCCGCTAATGATTGGCAGTAGATTTTTATGTGCCGAGTTGCCAGCCCTGATGCACAACCTTCAACGAAGGTACGCCCATTCACGCATGTCTCCACACAGAAGACGCTCTAGCTGAGAATCGAACAGGACAACATTTTACTGTGAGGCGACAACGCTACCGCAGCACCACCACCGCAGTTAAGTACATGATTTAAAAGGAGAAAAATTTTTTTTTGAAAAATATAAATTTAAATAATTTGAAAATAAGTAAGAACTATTTTTAGGAACTCCTAGTATGTATGTTAACTCCTTTGTTCATTCTTTGTTTTTCTTCTAACACATGGAATGCATCACCATCTAGCACTACTGTAAATACAGTCTACATTTTGAATGATATATCAGAAAACTTTAATGTATTTGAAACAAGAAGCCTTTTTCTCCCTGAAAGTTTTTGTACAACTATGTGCAAGTGGCCTTAGCATATTTGCAAGTCACATTTAAAATACATAAAGAAAAACAGTGAATTAAATGAAAAGTCCTATATGCTGTACTAGAAGCTGTTATAATTTAAAACTATTCTTATTGTAAGTGATTATGGGAGCATTTATCTTCCATGCAGGTGGGAAACTGGAAAAAAAGGCATTGTAAAAATAAGAGAGCTGCGAAATATATATTTTACACAGAGCTAAGGAAACAACTTTCTATACAGCAGCACATAAGGAGTCAACAGTATTGTGAATGAGCACTTTCATTCTTTTATTTTATACCAAAAAAATTTTCAGATTTGACTACTGAATCAAGTTTCTACATTTTTAAACACAGAGATATAGTGAAAGGAATGAATTCTGATGGTGTGACCTTCTAATTAAAGCATGAACCAGGGCTCAAACCAATCCTTTTTAACACATACTAGATCAATATTACAAGGATTCTTGGGAAACTGAGTCATTTTTCTAGAACTCAAGGCTGTCAAAAGAATGGTGCTAACAAAGAAAAGAAGAGTATCAGTCTAATAGAAGAGTGACAGGATATCTGTCATTTGAATTTCTTGTTTCACAATGATGACGCTTGATTGAGGAGTTAAAGAATGCTGAACTAGCTTATGACGCTATAAAGCAAGGCACGGACAGAATGTGTTGTGTGCTGAACATGGGCAAGCAGTTTGAGAAAGTTATGAAGAAACTCAAACAGAAAAAAAATACAGTTGTGTAAGTAGAACTTAGCATAACAGTACATATTCAAATGATCATTGCTGTAGTAGCCTTAGCTATGTGGGTTATATCCTGCCAAATATATAACAGCCAGCCAGCTTCCAAAGATTCAGTGTACCTTCCGCACACCCAAACTGTGAAGCAGCTCAACCTGAGCTGACTAAAAGAAAAGCTTTGGCGTGAAGCCCTTCAGAGCTTTCCTGCAAGCAGAGGAAGGGAGGCTGAGCCCTGAAAGGACAACAGTAAGAATAACAAAATAAATAAATAAACAAACAGATAATAAAAGTCCACCACCCTGGCATAAAAAGTCACCAAAATAAGTGTGATGTGGAGAGGGAATGATCACTACTGCAGTAGCCTTAACTATATGGGTAGATTACCATAACTGACTATATTTTGGAGAATGAAGAAGAAGGGTCCAGGAGCCCCTGGAGAGTGGGCCTAGCAAACCTTCATCTAAGCCTAGAGAAGAATCAAATCTATAGGACTTCTTAAAGTCTGTATAGAGGACCAAGCAGCAGCTTCTAGAATACTTCTAGAATCCAACCCTTTCCGAGAAGCCATAGATGAAGCCAAGGTCCTTGTAGAGTGGGCTTTGACCCTGCCTGGAATAGATTTTTCATGTGGGTGTAACAAAAGGTAACACATTTAGACAATCATTTGGACATAGTCTGTTTTGACACAGGTTGTCCCTTCATCTTACCTTCACAATAAGTGAACAATTGATCCGAAGATCTTGATTTAGTTCTGCAAGAAAGTACACGAGTTGTCCGTGGACATCCATGCTATGAAGTATCATTTCTCCCTCAATTTTAAGTTCAGGAAAGAAAACAGAAAGATGGATAGTTTGGGTTAAAGTAAACTTGGATAACAATATTAATATACAACAAAGCCAGTAACAAATGAACTAGAATGACCCCCCCCCCTCAAAAAAAATAATTATCAATAGGAAAAAAGTACACCTCCCTAGTGCCTCAGCTAAACAGCCTTCTGGGAGTTAACAAGCACAAAAACATCCACTATTAAATAGTAAAATCAATTGGCATGTATAAAACAATAATGAAATAAAAATGCTAAATTAAAAAAGAGCTTTCAAGGTACTTCAATACCACTTTAGGCATAAAATAAGAATTGATTCTCAAAGAAACCCTATCCCTATATAAAATGAGGTAGGGTTGACTTTCCATAAGTGCTTACATCTCAGATATCCTTCTTGCAATGGAAAGAGCAGCCAGTAAAACTGTTTTCTATATTAAGAACCTCAAGTCAGCCAGATTAGCAGGTTTAAATGGAGCAAGTGTTATCCTTGGCAGCAGTAAAGCTCAGAAGAGCTTTGCTGCCAAACTTGTATTTTACTCAGCTCACCTCAAGCTTTTTGACAGTTTGGGCACATGGAAGGTGCCCTGAAGCTTTGAAAGCTGGTTGGCTTCTATATTCTTGGCAGGATATTACCCATATAGCTAAGGCTATTGCAGCAATTATCAATATGAAGAACATATACTAGTTCCACTGGAGTGTTACTTTATAAGGCCATTTGTAGAAACTGGAACATTAGAAGCAAAATGATGTGATCCTAAAAGGGAAGCCAATATAAACAAGTGAACAAAGTAAAGGTCAGTGATAAGCCAAATAATAAAAATAATAAACTGAATGAAAGGAATGGTTCTTGAAAATAAGAAGACAGCCTTGCCAAGCATATAATCTTTCCTCTCCCTGTCTTCACAGTACACTCATATACCCCCTTATTCTTTTCAACTGAGCAACTATAGGATATGCTAAACGGCTTACCTCCCAAGCAAAGAAAAATATACAGCTTCTTAGCTAGTTCTTTTTAACCACTACACTGTCAAGTCTTCTTTTTCTCTTGCTGTGTTTTGCAGAATTAGCAAACATCAAAAACTCTGTTAATTATTCTGAATGAGTCTTTCAAACCTCTTCTCTTTCTTTCCTCCTTCTACATTCTCTCTTTCAAACACATCCATCAATATTTCCGTTACACTTACTGCCATCACCCTTATTCCCTGCATCTTCCTTTGAAACTTCAGTGTGTTTGTTTCATCTTCCTTTACACAAATAGAAACGCCCCCCCTCTGCTTGCTGTACTGATCTAGCAATTTTTCTTTACCTACAATGTTCTATGACATCCTTATTCAACTAGTTGATCTATACCAAAGACAAATTAATTGTTGTCCCTACATGTTCTTTATATATTTTAAATAATATTGCAAGGCATATGCAGTATGCTATAGGTAAGAACACAATGCCAGCTATATATCATTATGGTTTTCTAAATATTTAATGTTATATAAATATTTATCTCTGCATCAATATATTTATTATCTACCTACTCTGCTATACATTTGCCAGATGCTAAAAGCCTTGCTCTCTGAATAAGTGACTTACTCTGGTAAATACACTGGAAGAAGTCATTTACACCAAGAGCAAGTCTCCTGGAATCTTACTCCATATGTAAGCCTGCTTTACAGACAGGACTTACACCAGAGTAAATCACTTACATTGAGAACAAATCTATTGGAATCTGGACCCATGATAAATATATAGGTCAGGCATCACTAACAACTTCTTCTTTTAGTAGTCAAAATTTTATATTTTAGGCATATAGTAATGACAATGGATGTTTCTTTTTCTAGAATACATAGTTCATGATTTTCAACTAGTCCACTATTGCTAATACGGTAGCCTCAAACTGGAAATGTGGATGTAATGTTACGTTTATATATTTTTCCATTCTTTTCCTGTCTAGGGCCATGTGATTGTTCCATTTACAGACTCTCAGAGAAGGTGCATAAGAAAGCCCACTAGCAAGATCAGGAAATGCATGAAACAAAAGATATTAAGCATATTTTGCAGATGTCAAGTAAGGGACATTCATAAAGACATCAGAAACAGGAGTCTCAACAGTGAATGGGACATTCACACATTATGCATACAATGGTGACCTTAATCCACTAATATGTTTTGCATTTTTCAATTTAAACACTAAAGGGTTGCTCTTACATATAACTTTAAATAATCATAAAACAATCTAGATTATGGGCATTTCCACCTTTCTGAATTTAAACAGCAATAGCAACAACTATTTACAGCATCCAGTTCTTATTATGTAACTTAAAAGGTTAGTCACAAATTTGTCCATCTTATGTGACTTCAATGGCAAGTTGCATCTTTCTTGTGATAGTAATTCCTCTTTAAGACTTTTCATGACCTCCTTTTTACTGAAAAAAAATGTTCATATATGTACAAAGGTATGTATAACCTTTCATTATGGTATTCAAGAAATTATGTCTATTGCAAAAATTTGGTTACAAGAATATAATCAACATACACTTTATGCAAAATGAAAAATCATTGTCTACCATCTTGAGAAATATCAAAATGCTAACAGAAAGTTTGAAATATGCTAAACTAGAATAGCTCTTCAACAGAACATGTAGATACATATCTTCTGTAGTTATGATAAGAATTATTATAAATACCATATACAATTTCTAAAGGTGAAATGACATTTCACTGTTATCTAATCTACATAAACATTACAATGCAGGACCCAAAAGGATTATGACTGTTACAGTTACGGTATGTTATAATCTGAATTTTTTATCACAAACTGAAGTAATTCTTCAATAAAGACTGTAGGAGCGCATAACCTTTAACTCTTAAACAAATAATAACCATGAAAAACATACTGCAGAATTCTGAAGATGAGACAACAGTTCCATAACTCTTGAGGTAAATATTAATTTTAACAATGATATAAACATTTAAAACACACAAGTTGTGCTGTAAGTATGTCAAGCTTACACAATAAAATAAGTAACAAAGGGCCACAGCTCCAAAGGCAAACCAAAACTTTAATCTGTGAGCGCTTTCGTTCACTCAAATCAAATGAACTTCTTCAGACAAATTCAAATAGTAAAACCCCTCCTTATATAACAAGAAATCAGATGGCCAATAAAATGCATCACATCACAAGTTTAAAACTGATTGTTAAAAGGCATATACATATTTATAAAAATATTTATATACTTTAAAAGAATTTTTAATCACAAAGCTTACACAATACCAAATAACAAAGTGCTCATTATTCTTTTAATTTATACCCATGACATATGTCTGCCAAATAATCTTATAAATCTGGATGCTTATTTATATATGACAGCAATTTGTTTGGCGAACATCCAAGAATCCAGACAAAACATAGCATATGATAGCTAAAATTAATTAAGAGTTCTCCTTTTAATGATTTCTTGGTCACTAAAACTGAAAAAAAATAAAATATTAAACATATCAAAATGTTATTCTGTGAGGGTATTTATCATATTTATACTTAGAAAACAAGAAACCATTTACAATCTTGAATATTGGAAATAATGTGACTTCTGCAAAGTCCCATTAATATATAAGACCAAAAACCTTTGATTGACTGGCAAGATCAGAATATGCATCATAAATCAAAATCCAATTTGTTATTATAAGTTGCATAAGAGGGAGAAGGAAATTTGTAATTTGCAACTAATCTATGAAAAACAAGCACTTTGCAATGAGATACTCTGCAGATATATAAATCCGGAAAATGCATAATTAATTATAAGCATTCTTCCAGATTAATTTCAGCTTGTATAAATCTGTGCTTTTTTTAAAAGATATCTAGTAATTTGAAAAATGAACAGCCACGTAGTATTTATAATTGATAATAGTATTCTAAAGATGTATCAGAAAACTTTTTCCTTAGAGTTCACCCAAAATATAAGTATGAATATATCTTTACTGTATTCAAGAAATGATATCATCTTTAGTGTAGCCACCCTGGGAAACCTAAGTGGGGAGAATGCTGATGTTATTATATTATCCTACAAATCTATGGCATTGTTTGAAATTGTCTTATTGCTTTTCTATTACAGAACAGATATATATTTCAAATAACTCAGGATGCTGCTCATTACAAAATACACTGTTTAATATATTTGGACTGTTTAAAAGAGTCTTCCAAGAAGACACTTGCTAAATGCATCAAATTTTTAGACCAAAAAGTCTGAGCAAGTTATTTTAAGCAAGATGGTATTGGGGAAACATGTTTTGGATTTTTGTAGATGAAAGAAGTAAATATTTACATGAGAGGGCTATAATGGTGCTTAAACTTTGGTCAAGAAACCTGAATTTTTGAAGCACTTCAGAAAGAAAAGGTACATGAAATTGAAAAAAAAATGCCTTGCTCATACCTCTCAACTTCTTAGAGCAAGAAAACTGGACAAAGCCATTAGTCAAAGTGGGACAAAGGCCCAAAAATAGGGACAATTTTTAAATATTGCTCTTATAAACTTAGAAAGTTGATAGAATAACATGTTTTGCATTAGCAGGAATTTTCTGAAGGATATGAATTCCAAAACTCAAATGTCTGCCATTATATTCTAACTTCAATCTTTAATGAATTGCCACTAATTTGCCAGAAAACCATCATTTTTTGAAAAACAGACCAAAAATATGAGGCAAAAATCTGGACATTCTGCAAAAATCTGTACAGTTGAGAGGTGTGGCCTTACTTCAGATAGTGAAAATAGTCTCACTATATATTAGATTTGTATTATGGCCAGATAATTATAAACTATTGTGCCACTAGTCATCATGCTGAAACATACTGCACTGATGAATTTCATCTCCTAACCTGAGGTTATATGACTCAGAGTTAATATAGACAGATAGATAGATGTTGTGGGGTGCGGGGTATGGCTGGATGCATGGCTGAATTTCTTATTTTGTTGTGAATTTAAGTCAATATTTCATTGAATTATAGATATGATAGCAATATATTAGGAAGCCAGTTAGCTTTAGCTTAATATTGTTGCCTTCGACATGTCTTATTTTTATGAATACCAAAACAAATCTTAAAATAATTCTTTTTATCTCTGCCTTAAAACCTTGCTACTAATGGAGTACATGGGACTGTATGTAAGTAATGGTTCAAATGCAGATGCCGATATCACTTTCATCATTAAAATGCTGGTATAACATGGTTGTAGTGGTTTGTTTGTTCTGAGCAAGTTTTACATGCCATCTTGGATTGGAACAGGCCTATTTGCACTTTTGTGAGAGAATTGTGCTGATCTGGACGTGTCCGATAAAAGGAGACCAGTCTAGGGCTTGGAATAAACATCCTCATTGTTCCTTTTGAATCTTTTTAAAGTTTTTTTTTCAAGTTTTCAGCTTCTGGTATTTAAGCCCTGCATTTGAGTAAGCTTCTGCTTGTTTGTACAAAGCTGAACTGAAATGGGCTATCAGCTACAACTCTGCTGAACTAGAAGCTTCTGAGCTTCGAAAAAGCCATACGTTGCCTGTTTTTTTTGTTTTGTTATTTATAGTATTTACTGCAATTTTGTATTGCTTACCACCTACTTTTATACTGTATTTATTATTTACTGTTTATTAAACTACACTGTCATAATTGTCTGCTTTACAGTGCCTGTCAAATCACATTTTATTGCTGTTTTCACTGTTTACAAAACTTTTTTGTTAGCTTCATTGTTTAAGTATTTACTGGTATTTTTCACAGTTTTTAAACTATCTGTTCTGCTTATTCGTGTTTCCCCACCAAGCAGTGTTTAAATAACTGATCTGTTAACTGTTTAAAACATTCTTTAGAGCCTCATTGATGATTTTCTGATGTTTTAAACATTTTAGTGTCTCACTGCTATCCTCTGCTGTTTTAAACATCCTTTAGTACTTCCCACTGAAACTAGGGTAGCTAGTAGCTGTAGCATAGTCCAGATACAGATTTGCTGCTTCTGGAACTGTTTATAGTGGTTTGTTTGTTCTAAGCACATTTTCCAGGCCATCATGGATTAGAAGGTGCCTTTCTGCACTTTTGTGAAAGAACTGTGCTGATTGGGACCTGTCTGGTAAAGGGAGTCCAGTCTAGGGCTTGGAATAAGCATCCTTGTTGGCCCTTTTGAATAATTTTTCAAGCTTTTAGTTTCTAGTATTTAGGCCATGCATTTGATCAGGTTTCTGCTTATTTGTGTGTCATGCAGCACCGAGCACTGCCACACGGCTGTGTGCCAAAGCTGGACAGTTAAATTACACAAATTTTCCTTAAAACCAGGCTGAAATATCCATCCACTGAGCTCCTCCATGATCGATTCTGAATAGCCACCCCTACTGACAACAGTCTTCAACCTAGAATTATGGACATTTGGACTACACTTGTTTCTCATGCCGACCTTGTTGACTAGGGTCTCTTGAGGCAGTGTATCAATTGCCTCATGTATACAGACAATCTTCTACTAATAACACACTGTAATTCAGAGTGTGAGAGATGTATTAACACCACAAATCTAGAATCCATGCTGTGTATCACTCAAAACAGTTACACAGAGAAGGCTGTCAACCCACCCTCCACTACATAGGCTCATAGTACTACTCTTCATACACATACCACTACTCATGCACATAGTGCGCATCAAACACATACATCCACATACATGGAGGTTCTCTCGAAAAAATATCAGAGACCTCCAAACCACAAGTCTGTTATAACTAATGCAGCCCCCTCAGCAACTATGACACATAGCAATACCAGTGTCTTACCACCAAACCAGTAAGGAGTAACCCTGAAAAAACCATAGTGAGACACATGGATGTACCACACACCAGTTTGATAAGGAGAAAGTCGCGGTCAGCTACCTCTCCAGTGCCAGGATTTGTCGGATCATGCATGCACTCAGATGTCTCAGCAACATGTACCATTATGACTCTGTCATAGTTCATGTTGATGTGAATGACCTGAGATGTACCTCACTGTACTAAATGAAGAGAGACATGGTTGAGCTCTTTGAGTATGTGTCCCAAGCATGTATGTTCCTAGCCTTGACCAGCATACTATCCTCACCTAGAATGATGACATAGTATAAACAAAAAAATATTGATTTCAATAATTGGCTAAGTATTTGGTGTCATTCAAAGGGAATCCTATTCCTGTCCGCCTGGGAAGCCATGGTCGACAAACCTCGCTGCTTTGCCAGAGACGGTTTGCACCTTACACCTTTAGGTTTTTGGCTTCTGGCAAAGGCTTTTGCCTCCCCATAGTGTCTTTTTAGGAAAGGTCTCTAAAACAACATTACCGATGTGAAATTAACCAGTCAGAACAAAACGAGGGTCATGCTGCTAAATGCTAGGAGCTTAAACCAAAAACTGCATTCTCTGGAAGAATGTCTATTACTAGAAGATGTAGATTTCTGTGCAGTCACAGAAACCTGGTTCAAGGCCCCAGATAATACCCTGGCCTTGCAAGGCTATAATGCCTTCTACACCTTTAGACCGCAAAATGAACATGTGACTGTGATGCCCCATCACTGGCCCAGTAATCAAGAAGCCTCAATCCTCACCACTAACACCAGTGGGGGACATAACCTCGGAGGATGACAGGCACACACACAGTATTTCCAGATGCAGCTCTCTTCATCAAGTGCAGTTTCCCTTAAGAGCACACATAGACCACAGTCAGACCAAGGCTGGTTTCTTCTTCTTTTTTCAGATCCTTAAAAAGACTTCTCACTGGCACAGTTACAGAGTTGAGATCTCAGTTGAGTGGCCAAGCCAAGACCTCTAGTATCCTGTCCGTCCAACCAGTGTTTTGTGTCCCTGTCCAATTAGCTGACACACACACTCTTGCAGATTTACTTTACATACATGCACACCTGGGAAATGCTGGCATAGGTTTACTAGCTATCCCTCCTTCTTGCCAGACTATAAGGTAGTTATTACTGCCACCAGCCGACACTTTATCAACTACTTTAAGGGCCATAACAAAGGTTGTCCAATCTTAACTGTGTAATATTACTATCAATACAAATGGTAGTTTGACCAAGAGCAAAGCTATTAGGAGTGGCCTACACAGTATCACCAAATAAATATGCAAATACTTCCAAAACTTAAATATGTCACACAAATATCAGCCACAATGAAATGTTTACATATATTTAATAATAAATAATAAAAGAACAAGAAAATACTCAGTATCTAAACACAGTAACATCAGACTTCAAAATCACAGGAAATATTTAAAATGACATTGCAGGACAGTCTCAAATAAATAAAGAAAACATCTAAATTAAGCTAGTGTATCCTAGTTAACTTACTTACAGACCAATAAGGCAGATTTGATGAGTGGATCCCGATGTTGTCAGGTCAAAGATAAACTACAGAATACTGTTTCTCTCTCAGAGAGTTCTTAAATTAATATCTTAAATATTACTGCTGGGATACTTGCAGAATGACATAATTTCTTGTAATCTGGCTTCAGTTCCCAGGCTCAAAAACAACCATTGATACAGCTGGTAGCATTTAGCATCTACCTGTGAAAATACATACATAAGGGCTTTTCCTCAAATCCTGCTACTTGCTGGAAGTCATAAAACAATAAAACACTTGCAAGACAATGTAGAAAGTTTCCTAATTTAGACATTGTGTCTGTTACTGCATTGAAACTGAAAGAACATCTTTTAATAGCCCAGTCATAAAGTAATTTAATTTCAACTATTTTTCTGAAATTTTGCAAGTTAACCTCCTGTGATCCAGTTTCTCCTGTTAAAATATATACATTTAAACAGTTACAATAATGTATATACATTTCTGCTCTTTGCCAGGAGGGTACACTGTGGATTCATCTTTAAGCTCAATACTGTACAAACCCTTTTCAACACACATGACTGTACAAACCTAGCTTAATATACACATAACATACAGTTCTAATAAGGTTGTAACACAAGCATCTTACATGAAGCATGTTGACATTCACAAATGACGCATAACAATTTACAAAATTCCAGACAGCTGTGCTGGCAGTGTCTCTCTTTGTCAGACTTCCATATAAATCATCAAACAAATGAATCCAAACCAGCCCAAACATTGAAAATGTTGAAATACAGGTACCCAGTAGGAAGGTAGCTGGAATAAAGAAACTGAACCACAACAAAAAGTAAAATCTTTTTTAATGCAAAATGGTGACTGCTTTTGCAATGGTAGCCATTGCTTCATCAGACAGTTCATTCAAACAGCAACAATACTTAAATACTGTAATTCATTGCAAGAACAACCAATCCTACCATTCAAAATTAATTCAGCACTCAACAATCAATTAATTACTATGATTACATTTTGCCCTTGGTTAATTGCTAAAATCAGAAAATTTCTGTTTAAAAACCACCTACACAAAGTGTAAAGACAAGGGCATGTGAATAAATGTAAATAAAATGCATAAAGAGTCAATGAATAAATACATATGCTCATATTCCCCATTTAGTAACTACTTATGTACATAGATATAAACATAAAAATATATATAAACATATATGTAAAAGTATAAGTAGTACACCCTCAACAGTTTAATGAATACATATATTGCTAATAAATGCACATGTTGTCCACCTAGTAAATACATATACTATAATTCAACAAGTACTTGTCTTTAATAATATCTATACTAAAAGCTCAAGAAATACTGTCATATTGACCCAAGGCCCTGCATGTGTTTATGTAGTCTTCTCATGTTAAAACAACATTTACGTAAATTATATTATTGTTTTAACCTTCTGGATTTAAGCACTGGCTTCAATGGAACACTATTGTTCAAACCCAAGCCTCTATGTACTCCTAAATGCAAAATCCATTTTACTTCCATATTTTCAGTAGTATCAACTATGTCCCCCATCCTGTTGCTAACATTCTGGATGTGTAAAACCTGAAACAAAAATATATGGTCATCCCTCTTATCCAATGTATGCCTAGCCAAAGCACTGTACAGTTGACCTTTTCTAGTGCAGTAAAGGTGATCCATTATCCATTCCCTAAGGTGATGGTTAGTTTTGCCAGCATAGAAATGGAAACATGTTTTGCAGTGAGCTACATACATTATATTCTTAGTATTACAATCAGCAGAATTCTTTAGCTCCCTCCCATAGATGCCCTGTTTCAGGGTGCTTAAAAAAATTTGATTCATCTATATAAATGCAATCTGTACATTTTCCACATCTATGGGTACTGTTCACTGTGTTATCCATCAGAACAGACGTCCTTGGAAAGCAAAGCTGCTGTTTCAGATTTTTCTTATTTCTAAATGCAAAATGTGGTTGTCCACCCACTATGTTGGTGGTATCCTTATCTACTAACAACATATGCCAATTTTGTCATATGATGGTTTCAAACCTTTTCACATCCCTTGTATATGGTACGACCATCGGAATGTATGGTAGTACACTATTCCTAGTGCCTAACCTGTCACTACCTACTCTATCAGAGTAGTAGGGCTTAGATTTACCTTTTCTTTCTTTGTGTACATTATGGTACACCTTAGCAATTTCATGTTCACTATACTCCCTATTAATGAAACCTGTTCTTGGCTTAGTTAACTAATTTCTATACACTTCCTCTTAACAACATAGGCGAGATGTTCTCATTGCCTGGCCTCTGATTATGTTAGGAAAAATCCTAGGGTTATGCATACTGTTTCTGTGTAGAAAAGATGGTTTGTAACATTGTTTCCTATGTAGTTTCATGAACCATTGGTCATTTTCTCTGTATATGGTAACATGCAGGAAGTCTAAACTCTTCTCAGAACAGTTCATCATGAACTTTAGAAAGTCACTGGTAGTATTCAGGTATGCATACAGGGATTTAAATTGTTCACCATCACCTTTCCAAAAAATAAAAAGATCATCTACGAAATGCCTATAAAAGGCTATTTGGGGATTACCTAATAGATGTTCATATTCCCAGCTAACCATAACCAGGGTCGCATATGTGTTGGCACAACTTGTGCTCATGGCAACCCCTGACAACTGCTTGTAACAGATGCCATTGAACATAAATATGTTGTGCTCTAGTACCAATTCTAGTAACATACAGAGAAAGTCTATCTTAGTATTAGAAACATTTACCTGCCTTAGTAACGCTGATTTCACCATGCTTATCCCCTGGTCATTGGGTATACTTGTAAATAAAGACACTACATCTAGTGTAGCCAACATCCTGGTATCTGCTGTTCCCATTTGCTTCACTGCCCCATAGAGGTTCACTAAAAATGGTTATGTGTCTTTCAGGACATATACATATTCATTAAGTGCTGTCTTCAATTCCTTATCCAAATATATAGAAATGGGTTCTGTTAGCCATCCCGCCCCTGCTACTATAGGTCTAAACTTCGGGTTGTATGGGTCTTTCTGTATCTTGGGAAGGTCATGGATTTGAGGTATGAGTGGATTTTCAACATTAAAATAATTAAAAAAGATATTTGCTTAATAGTTTCATAGATATGCATTCATATAAAGTACTAGCAATCTGTTCACCCATTTCAAACACAATTGTTGGTACTTCAGCATATGCATTTGGATTCAATAACATTTCTTGCATAGCTGCATTATAAAAGTCAGCATTCAATATCACCACTGGTCCCCCTTTATCAGCGGGTCATATAACTCTGCTGTCATTGGTCTGCAAGTCACACAATGCTTTATGTTCACTCTTTGTCAAGTTATACTTCACTTCTTCTAAATAACTATTGTTTCCTGTGCTATAAATGGCATTTTCACAAACTTTTAAGAAGGTTTCTATATTATGTGGCAATATTGGTACATACAAACAGTTTTTCTTAAACTGAACATCACTTGCTTCATTACCATTGCCAAATTATTGTTTCAATGTTACATTTCTATTAAACATATGTAGGCATAACAAAAATTCACTAATTTCCATTTTAGTCGAAGGTATAAAATTTAAACCTCTGTTTAATAAAGAAATCTCGGCTGCAGACAGTTCATATTTGGACATATTACATATTAACACTCCTGCCCATACTCCCACATTTTCTTCAAAGTGTGAGTTTCTAACTGACCTGGTGCCTGTTTCCGTTTTTGGCCCTGTAAGTGTCCTGTTCCACAGATTTCCTCCTCCCTGCTCGAAACAGTAGGGGTAGAACAGGTAAAACCTGTTGTTGTCCTCCTTCCATATTAATCTTCCTTCTTACCATGGCTGTAGTTATAGAAGCACTTGTTGCCTTATCATTAGTTGCCAAAGATGAAGGCACTTCCATTGGTGTAGAGTAAATGGAATGTACCTCATTTGGTGAAAGGACACTCCCTCTTGGCTGTTGATTCATTGTTTCCTCGTCCTCCCTGAATGCATTGGTTGTCTCTTCAGACTGTATCCGATGCTTCACCCTCGGTCTCTCATGTCGCTCAAACGATTGAACCCGCCCTCTCCTCTGATGATAGGCTGTCTGTGGTACCTCTGACTGCCCATTGGTTTCTCTCATAAATTGCAAATTGCGATTGGTAGTGGACTGCTCTGCAGAATCTGCAGGTTTCGGCCAAGTAAAAACATGCTGGTTAGTGTAATCTGTTAAATCCCTACACAGTTTCTTTTTCTTTTGCTCAAGCAGTCTGGTTCACAGCAAAGTATTTTATCAATTAATTCATGCATGAAAACTTCAGTAGCTGCTTCCCCATAAAGCACAGACAGTTCGTGCTGTTGCTGACATATCTTTTCGTCAAGCTCTTGTTCCACTGGCTTGAAAAAGTCCAGCAACAATTGTATATATGCTTTACTGGTTTTAAGATTAATTTGTTGCCACTGGGCTAACAAAGTGGGGTAGGTGTTTCCATATGTTGGCATATTAAGTACTCTGAGTCCCCTTGGTATAACATTTAGGTTTAAGTAGGCTTCAAAATGGAACCGTTGGCTCTTACGCCACATAAACCTTTACAAATCATTCTCCACACTTCTTTTCAAATTGTGTATCTCAGCTTCATTGGTGTTAGTATTAACAGTCTCAGAGTTCATATTAAGTGTACCTGTTTGTAACAGTGGATTGTCTTGATTTGTCAGCAAATTCAGAAGTCTCCTGTCCACATTTTTACCAACTGTTGCATCCTCTGCAATGTTCGCAGTACCTTCCAGCATCATTAGATACACAAGTAGCAAACAAATGAATCCAAACCAGCCCAAACGTTGAAAATGTTGAAACACAGTTGCCCAGTAGGAAGGTAGCTGGAATAAAGAAGCTGAATCACGACAAAGTAAAATCTTTTTTAATACAAAATTGTGAGCGCTTTTATTGCTCTTTTTATGTATTCATTAAACTGTTGAGTGCGTACTGCTTATACTTTTATATATATTTTTTTATATATATTTTTATGTTTATATCTATGTGCATAAGTAGTTACTAAATGGGGAATATGAGCATATGTATTTATTCATTGACTTTTTATGTATTTTATTTACATTTATCCACATGTCCTTGTCTTTACACTTTGTGTATGTGGTTTTTAAACAGAATTTTTCTGATTTTAGCAATTAACCATGGGCAAAATATAATCATAGTAATTAATTGATTGCTGAGTGCTGAATTAATTTTGAGTGGTAGGATTGGTTGTTCTTGTAATGGATTAAAGTATTTAAGTGTTGTTTGAATGAACTGTCTGATGAAGCAATGGTTACCATTGCAAAAGCGCTCACCATTTTGTATTAAAAAATATTTTACTTTGTTGTGGTTCAGCTTCTATATTCCAGCTACCTTCCTACTGGGCACCTGTGTGTCTATATAAATCATGTTGATCGTCACAGATGACGTATAATTATTTACAAAATTCCAGATAACTGGGCTAGCAGTATCTCCTTTCATGACAGTGAAAACCAAAACAAGAGGTATTTCAATCTGTATTAGAGATAAATTCACCTCGCATTTAGTTAGGCTAGACAACTCCATGTAGTTAATCCAGGTCCAGGTTATGGTGGGTAAGACCCCCATTCAAGTCATAGCCAGTTATAGATACCCTTCATGGGTCACAACCCCCACAAAGCCTACTTGACCAAACTGGAGACAATCCAGCTTTTACCAAACACACTTATTATGGGAGATTTCAATTATCCCATCATCAACTAGGAAACCTATGCCAGCCCTAACTCACTAGTACAAAAGTTCCTTAACTTTGTTAATTCAAATGACAAGTAACCTGGTGAAAAGCTGAGTAAAGTCCACCAAAATAATAAACCACACAGCACAGCAGTACTAGAAGCCAATGGAGGATGCACACCAGTCTCAGATAACAACGAGCCACGCCAATGAATAATCCACAAAGTAATTTAATAGACAGATTAAGCACTTTCATTTCACCACAGGAACTTTCATCAGAATAAAGATAGCCATATGATAACACTTTATATAATCTAATCTAGCCATTCATTGGCTGAAAAATCTTTAAAGAACAAAACTTCATTGGTTAACACATAAAGATTGCCACAATATTTAAAAGGCACTTACATATAAAAACTTAAAAGTAAACTGGCACCCATAAGATGTATATACATGTATTTAAATATAAATAAATACATATGTGTATATTTTATAAAAAAAACAATTAATAAACCAAAGCTCTAATCTTTAATGCAATTATTAGAAACATGGTCATTCAACCTGGAACTAACACAAGCATCAAAGTTCAGTGATTTGATGGGGATTCTGTTCCAGAACAGTGGTATCCTCTGCGAGATATACCCGTCCAGCCAAACAATTCTGTTGATGTTAAAGGAGATCCCTTCACTAAGCATTTCTGATGCCATTTGATTTGCTTATGTGCAGAAAATCTATCAGTATTTGGAGGATGTCTTGTATGCCATACATGTCACATCTTAGCAGTTTGTAAGATACCGAATATAGTGGCAGGGCTTTGAGTTTTTCCATGAAGGACATGTTGTTTAAACCTTGTACCCCTTGAATATGGTATATCTGTGGGTGTTGTAGTTTTGCATGGTTCTGGACAGATACATGCCAAAGAGAGCATTATACTCAATGACTGGCCTAATGAGAAATGAGTAAAGGTTGACAATGATATCTCTAGGTCTAGACACAATCCCATTGTTTTAAGCTGTTCACTATAGAAGGACTTTCTTACAACAATGGACACATGTTGGTCAAAATTAAGGTCACTGTCCACATAAATTCCCAAATCCCTAAAAAGTGGGTCAGCTTTTAGAGGCATATTGACAATGTGGTAGTTCCCTCAAGTAAATGACTTCCCAGAAGATGCAATAATGTATTTTTGACATTTAATTTCACCCTTGATTTTTGTACTAGTTTTTAATTTAGGACAAACCTTCCTGCAGTATAGCATAGTCATTTGGAGATTCAATGACTGTTCCTAGCTTGCACTCATCTGCAAACAGTCAGCCAGATCCCATTGGTATTGACTTTTACTTCAGAATTGACTTTGACTTCTTCGAATCAGTCTCCAGAGCCGTGGATGAGGGTAAGGCAGTCCACACAGCCTATCTGGACCTCGCCAAGGCCTTTGACACCATCCCCCACTCTGGAATCATAGATAAACTTACTAAGCTGGGCATTAATCCCTACATCACTCGATGGGTTGCCAACTGGCTGACTGACAGAACCCACACTGTAAAAGTAGCTGACTCAAAATCCAGCTACAGCCAAGTGACAAATGGAGCAACACAGGGTACAGTCCTGGGACCTCTCTTGTTTGGTATTTACTTCTCTGAGGTACAGGCCAAAACTAAGGGACTTTGGCTAACAAAGTTTGCAGATGACTGCAAACTGGGAGCCATTACTGAATCCCAAAATGATGTGGATACTCTACAAAAGGGCCTTATAGAAACAGATGATTGGTGCCAAAGCCATGGGCTCAAGCTCAATGCCAAGAAATATATAGTTATCCCGTTTGGGAAAAAAACATGTACCCATGAATTACCACATAGGTGGCAGTACACTAAATACCAAAAGTGTGATAAGAGACTTAGGGACACAGGTAGACAGTGATCTCACCTTCAATAACCACATCACCACAACAATCAGGAAATCCTTATATGTGGCACACCTCATCACTAAGGGCTTTTCATCCAGAAAAAAGAGGTCATTGTCCCACTGTACTCATCCCTCATTAAACCCATTATAGAATACAACACCCCATTTGGTATGTACCTCTCAAGACATCTGCAACAACTGGAAAGGCCACAGAAAAACCTCAGTAAAAGAATCACAGGCCTAAAGCAGATGCCCTATGCTGACCACCTTAAAAGAAAACTCCAGCTATACTCTGTCGCATATCGTCTACTCCGGGGCAATCTCTGCTTAGCATACAAGGCCATGTCAAACCCAGAGCTGTTGGACATGCTACACTTAAAGAAATCCCAATCCCTCAGAGCCACATGCTCCAGGGATCTAAACCTTGTCATCACAAAAAACAAAACATGCTGGAGGGATAGATCCCTGACCTAGAGACTCCCCAGACTCTGGAATAGACTGCTCATACATGTCAAGCAGAGCGCCTCTTTGGTCCTCTTCAAAAGGAACTTGATGATTGGATGGGAGAAAGGAAATTCACCCCGGGGATCATGTCAGTCACCCTGCTAGACAGGAGTCCAGGGAAGTAAATAGTGTGGGAAGAAATAGCCAGGGAATTGTTAAGGCTAGGCTTGTATAGGCCCTAGGGCTGATAGCCTAGTACCAACCTATGAACCTATAAAAGTATATGCCAAATAAGAGTGGTCCTAGCACAGAATCCTGCAGGACTCCACTGGTGACTGGTCTGTTTGTGGAGGTAACTTTGCCTGTTTTGATTTCCTACATCATATCTGCAAGCCAGTTGACAACCAGGTGTGTAACATAGGGGTTTATTTCCAGTTTATTTAGCTTTTCTACTATTCCTGAGTGGGAAAATTGTGTGAAAAGCTTTGGCCAGGTTGAGATAAATAGTGTGTACCATTTTGCCTTCATCCACTGCTTTGGTGACCTTTTCAAAAAAAGTACACCAACTTGAGTAAACATGACCTGCCTTTGACTAATGCAAACTGAGACATGTCCAGTGTCTGGAAGTTGTCTATGTCCTGACTGATTAGTTCCATGATAAATCTTTCCAAGTCTTTGCATATGAGGCCATTCAAACTTATGGAACTGTAATTGCTTGGATATTTGAAAGGCAGTGACTGTAGCTGTTCTCCATTCACTTGGCACATAAGCTGTATGGAAGTTGACACTGAACAGTTTTGTTAGGAGTGTGGCTAAATAGTACTTCATGCTATTCAAGATGCACCCAGGGATATTGTCAGCACCTTTCTATGCAGTATTTATTTTGCTTTTGACAGCACTTCTAAAACCTGGTCTTGTGTGACATTTGGAGCTGAGCCAGTTACAGCTATATTTTTATGGAAGACAGGGTAAAGTTTGAGCTAAATTTATTGACCAGTAGATTTCCTATATCTTTAGCCTCAATGTAGGTAACATCATTCACAGTCAGCACAGCGCAATGTTGTACTGTGCTTTTGAGTTACATACATACCTAAAGATGGTCTTGTGGTTGCCTTTGGCTTGGGTAGCTCTTTTAGCATCATAAAATAAGGCTTTGAGTTTTTTCTAGCTGCCTCTTTATCTTCATTTTATAGATGGGTTTTTTGACACTTGCATTCGTTGAACAATGTGTGAATCAAATGCTACATACGTGTCAGAGATGGCATATGTACTGTTTAGAACTCACTTGCTAGCAAGTTATGGAGGGTATCCATCAAGCCTGTCACCAGTAGTGTAACTAGGGTGAGACAAATGGGGAATTCGCTGTCTTGTCCAGGGCACAATTTGCTGACATAAAAATATATATAGTTTTTCAAATATGTTTTCCCCCATTAAGGAAAACTGCAATGAATACATCCTAAATGGACATCTGAGATGGTCCTGTGTGCCTCCTGCTCCCGCTTACTTTATCTTGCTTGGGAACCACCCTCAAAAAGCCTGTAATTGGCTGTGCAGGTCGAATGGGTGGTATTGAGGTCAATAAAGACAGTGCTTGGGCTATGTCATTGGCATCCACAGTGAGCTGAAGGATGCAGTGCTTATAAACTTTAAATTGCTCACTGTGGGTGCACCTTGTGCTTAGAAGAAATACTAGAAGAGAAAAGACCAAGTCTCTCTAGTAAGTAAGATTACATAGTAGTATGCTTCTTGTCCATACTTGGACAAACTGCTGAAAGGATTGGTCAGGGGGATATTTCATTTTGGTGCTTGTACAAATTTGAATAGACTGCTGAAGGGGTCATTAGGGGAACATTTCCTTTTGGTGCTTGAGCAAACTTTGGCAGACAGCTGAAGGTGTTGCTGGGGGATATGTTTCATTTTTAGGCTTCTGCAGGCATAGACAGACTGCTAAAGGGGATTGTTGGGGGAAACATTACATTTTGTGCTTGTGCATACTTGGACAGACTACTGAAGGTGTTGTTGGAGGAAATGTTTCATTCTGGTGCCTGTGCATACTTGGACAGACTGCTGAAGAGATCTTTGGGGTGAAAGTTTCATTTTGGTGTCATTTGGTGCTTGTTCATACATGGACAAACTATGTAATGTGTTGCTGGGGGAAATGTTTCATTTTGGTGTCATTGAGAAGCTTGTGCGTACATGGACAACCACTGAAGGGATTCATGGGGGAAATGATTCTTTTTGATGTCATTTGTGTGCTTGTGCAAACTTAGATAAACTGCTGAAGGGGTCATTTGGGGAAATATTTAATTTTGGGGTAATTTGAGTGCTTGTGCATACTTGGACAAACGACTGAAGAGTTTGTTGGGGGAAATTTTTCATTTGGTGTCATTTGAGTGCTTTTGCATACATTGACAATCTACTGAAGGGATTCCCAGGACATTTAAAAGAAGAAAGCAAGTAAGCAATGCAGCACAGCCAAGCATAATCTTCTTTTTCTTTTGACTGCTCCCATTAGAGATTGCCACAGGGGATCAACTGTTTCCATTTCTTCCTGTACTCTTCATCTTGCTCTTTCACACAAAACACCTGTACGTCCTCTCTCACCACATCCATAAACCTTATTTTAGGCCTTCATCTTTTCCTCTTACATGGCAGCTCCATCCTTAGCATCCTTTTCCCAATATACCCAGCATCTCTCCCCAGCACATGTCCAAACCAACACAATCTCGCCTCTCTGGCTTTGTCTCCAAACTGTCCAAGCTCAGCTGACCCCCTAATGCACTGATTCCTAATCCTGTCCATCCATCAAATCTTAACATCTTTAACTCTGCCAGTCCACCTCCAGATCTGACTGCTTTCTTTTCATCAGTGTCACTGTCTCCAACCCATATAACATAACTGATCTCGCTACCATCTTGTAAACATTCCCTTTTACTCTTACTGGTACCCATCTGTCACAAATCACTCCTAACACTCTTCTCCACCCACTCCACCCTGCCTGCACTCTCTTCTTCAAGACTATTCCACACTCACCATTACTCTGAACTGTTGATCCCAAATATTTAAACTCATCTAACTTCGCCAACTCTACTCCTTGCATCCACACCATTCCTCTGTCCTCCCCATCTTTCACAAACACGTATATTCTGTCTTAGTTCTGCTGACCTTCATTTCACTCCTCTCTAGAGCATATCTCCACCTCTCCAGAGTTTTGTCAACTTGTTCCCTACTCTCACTACAAATCACAATGTCATCCGCAAACATCATAGTCCACGGGGACTCCTGTCTGATCAAGTCTGTCAACCTGTCCATCATCATTGCAAATTAAGAAAGGGCTCAGAGTTGATCCTTGATGCAGTTCCACCTCCATATTGAATGCATCTATCACTCCTACTGCAGACCTAACCACTGTCAAACTGTCCTTGTACATATCTTGTACCACTCTTATATACTTCTCTGCCACTCCCGACTTCCTCATACAATACCACAACTCCTATCTAGGCACCATGCATAATATTAATGTGCATTCTTCTGGATTTTCAAAAGAAGGCTATAGTAAATCATTTCACAGATTTCAACCCTTGATTGTCAGGCTTATTGAAGTGTTTTTGCAAGGGGAACTGGCTTCTCCGCATCCCCAATGTTGGGGTGAGCAATCACGCCATTCATTTATATTACCAGTCTCTTCTTGGTCTTTGAAAAAAAAATAACTATGTCTCTGTTTCTGTCTTTCTATCTCTTAGCACAATAAATCTGGACAAAACCCAAAATAATGGGGTTAAAAGCCCAAAAAATAGGGACAGGTTTTAAGTATTGCTCTTCTAAAGATTCAACTTAGAAACTTGCTAAATAACAGGATTTGTATTAGAGTGCATTTTCTGAAGGAAATGAAATCTGAAACACACAGATGTCTGAAATTATTTAATAAGTTCATTCCTCACTGATTTTCCAGAAAACCACAAATTTTATGAAGTGAAAATCTAGGCATTCTGCAAAAATCCCGACAGATGAGAGGTATGGTCAGGGTCCAAGGCTAAGCAATCTGCACATATTGTTTAATACTCTGAAAGTCCTTTTGTTGCCTAGGTGAAATAAGAAGAAATGTCAATAAAAAACTGGACCTCACTGTATTCTGTATTCATAACAGACTTCTTGAGGTCTCCATTAGAGTACCTTGAAGTAAACATAATTACTGCAGATTTGCAGAATAACAAACTGTGCTGTCCAAAGTATTATACTGTATGCCTAAGCCAGAGATTTGTACAGTGGTTTGGAAACCTTTCTCCCTCATCTGGCATTTAAGCAACTGAATGGTATAATAAAATAGGATAGGTATATGTAATGCAGTATGCAAATAGTTTTTGAATTTCATATTTAGGATTATTACTGGGTTGTAATAAGATGTGTGTTATAATTAAAGTGAAGCTAAATTTAGCTCAGACACTTCCTTTATTGAAGTGTCTGAGCATGTGAATTGGATATATTTCATACTGTCAGAATTTAATCCAAGGGACTATTTTTTCTGTTTTGTTTTTAATAATTTTAAATTTTTTTTGTTGCATACTTGCTTATACTTTGCATTTATCTTTATTTGTAATGTCTTGGGGTCATTCTATAGCTGAAATAAGGCACTCCGATTCAGAAGTACAGCCTATACTGTCTAGCTTTGTTTTGCTCTGTAGGCGGGGGTGGGGTTGGGGGGGGCAAATGAGGATCTCGTCCTGGTCTCTAAATGGCCTAGTTACTCCTCTGCCTGCCACTATAGCATTACATATAGCTGAGGACAGAAGTTTCTACCTATTTAACACCTAGCCATTTCATGCCTTCCATTCATTTAGGTACCAAAAAGTGTATCTCAGATAGATGATGTTTTTCAGGAAGTAGTACAAGGCATATGGTATATATTTCTGCATGTTTGAAAAAGTCAACTAAATGAACATTTGCAAGCCTGCTCTAAAAGTACATCTTTCTAAAGGAGTACTTTATGTTTGTATAACAGTTTTAAGCCATTGTAGCTCTCTTTATCACCTGCCTGTAAAAACAGAGTAAATGCAGATTTCTCAGGCACTTGGTGCAGTTCCCCAGTATGGTGTACTCTAAGTTGGAGGGCAAACATAAGTAAATAAATCAATAAAAGCAAAAAGAAAAAAAGGAAGAAGGAAAGAAAAGTTGAGGACCAAGAACAAAAGAAAAAAAAAGAATAAAGAGCCCACAAGGAATGAACTGTGCAGCAGGATACTAACAGAATAAATGTGGATATGTTTGCTGCTTATAATATTCAGGGCAGTTTTAAGAGTGAATTTTACAACTTGAATGAGGTGGAAACTAAAGCTTTGATAGAATTATGGGAAGATAAAGAAACAATTATCAAACCCATGAATAAGGGCGGGGCCACTGTCATTTATGGATTATTCCTTTTATAAGAATTTGATTTTGAATATGCTGATAGATGTAACCATATATAAACAGATTACTGAAGATTATGTTGTAGGTATGGCAGGTCCAATTTTTTCCACCATACAGGATTGCTTAAATAATCATTTGATATCCCTGGACTTATTTAATTATTCAATGGCTGAGCATCCATTCATTCCATTATTTCAAGGGTTACCTAAGGTGGATAAGGACCTGCACAGGCCACCCTTTATACCTATAGTATGTGGTAAGGGCTGGCTTTTTGAGCCCATTTCAATATTTATAGAGTAATATTTAAGACCTGTGCTGAATAAGATGGAGATAGTTTTAAAAGATACAAAACATTTTCTACAGGATTTATATCAGTTTGTAGATAATAGTTTAGTTTCAGATGAATGTTATATGGTTACCATGAACATCGGTGTCTTTGTTTACTATTATCCCCAATTTACAGAGGATAGAGATGGTTAAGACATATCTTGAAACATATAGTACATATGATTATAAACAAGCAGATCTTCTCTGTTTTTGGAGATAATTTTGGAAAATAATTCCTTTATGTTTGAAGGTCATTATTACATAAAAAGGGCCGGTGTAGCTATGGGCACATCTTGTGCCAATAGCTGTGCCAATATGGTCCTAGCACAATGGGAACAACAGTTTGTTTTAAGAGCCAGTGATTATAGCTCCTATATTTAAGTTTTATAGGAGGCTTGGTGATGATATCTGTATGCCGTGGGAAGGTAGCATAGAACATTTAAAACATTTGTTTGATTATTTACATATGACTACATCTTTTTTGAAATTTCCATACCAGTTTTCTAAGAAATCTATAGAGTTCCTGGATGTATGTACATCCAGGAATCTAAATCTTACATTCAATACAGCTCTGTATAGGAAGAAGTTTATGAAGAAATGAAGTCTGGCAACAAACCAAGTTGTCCCGGGACATCTTCATGGAGGATTAGGTTGATATTAGGGGGAGTTAAGTGGGTTGGGGAGGTGAAATGGTTAAGTGGAGGCAGGGGTGGTTGGGAGGAAATGAGATAACGATGGGGAGGGGCTTAAGAGGTTTAGTCTAGTGTAGTTGGGTTAAGCAATCGCATTTTGGCATGAACTTGCTACCCACCCACCCTCCCTCCGTTTGTTGGTGGGTTTGGGGGGAGTAGGGTTATTTATCAGTGGGGGTAGGCGGAAAAGAAGGATAGGCTTGCCTTCTTCTGTTTCCCCTATGGTGTCTGGATGTTCATTTTAAGGATCTGGGGAAAGGAAAATGAGTAGTTGGAGGAAGCTTGCTGAATAGATAAGCAAGCTGAGGTAAGGATGCTGCTTATTTGGTGGAAGGTAATTCAATGAATGGTGTATGAAGTCAGATGGGATGCTGCTTCATAACTAAAGTAAGTGAGCCCTGCTTGTTGGGTAGGGTGAGTAGGTACGCTGCCCTGATTAACATTACAAGGATGGTGCTTCTTAAGTAAAGTAAGTGAACAGAGGTATGGACGCTGCTTACTGGGGCAGGGTAAGTAGGTACGCTGCCCTGATTAACATTACAAAGATGTTATGCTGTGTTTAGAATCAATTATATTATGAATAGTTGTAATTAATGAATTTGGTGATCAAAGCTATGTTATGGAAATTTAATAAAGGTTGTCAAATGTCATTTAGTCTGATGTGTTTATTGAAGGGGACTGGGAAAATGTTGTATTGTAGCATGATAGCATGCACCCTACACACATTTGTAAGAACATTGTTAAGGGTCAGGGCATGCGGATCTCTAGACTCAATAACTCAGAAGAAGGTTTTCATCATGATTTGCATAAGCTGAGCCTTAACTTTAAGGGGAGAGATTATCAAGCTAGAGAATTGGAAAATATGTGTAGAGAGACCTTTACTCTCAGGCCTGAATGAGCGAAACCTTATTTTTCTAAAGCAGTAGGCATTAATGAGCACTCGAATAATGTTGGTTCATATGATGACAGATGTTCTAGGAATAGGTTTGTTCCCATTACTTTATATTTTGCTAGGGATATAACAGCGATATGTGATATAATTCAGACTAATTGGCCTATACTTCAAAAAGACAAGTGTATAAAAGAGCTGGTAGGTTATAAGCCTCATTTTAGCTATAAATACAAAATATCTCTCAAGAAACATATATGTTATAGAAGGAGTTATGGAACAGATTCTGCCGTTAGGAATAAGTCTGGGACATGACAGTGTAACAGATGCAATTTTTGCCCGTACATTAATGTATCCAATGCATTCACTCATCCTATTACAGGCACTGTCTATAAGTTTAGAGTTATAGCTGATTGCAACATGATTGTGTATATTGTTGTTTGCAGTTCCTGTACTAGTTTTTACACTGGAAAACTAATCAATCTTTCTTAGAGTGGATAAGGCAACATCTTTACTATACACGGGTGAAAGACACTAAGAGCGCTTTAGTAAAGCATGTGATTGAATGTGGGGAGCTGCACAAATTTAGTTTTATGGTGCTAGAGAAGGTTTTGAAAGACACATGATTAGGAGACTTTAGAAGTTACACAGAGAGAAGGGAACTGGATCGGATAATTAAACTTCAAGCAGAGAATTTTGCGGAGTTAATATATAGGGTCTCTTTAAGACCTGCGCTATAATCCAGAAAGTTGTTTAGGTGATGTAAGTAATGTTTCCTTATTCTTTTATGTGAATGGGTGTTATTAATTATACTGCTTTTTCATTGGTTAATAGCAATTTGAATTGTTTTATATGAGTTGCATTGAATTTCTGCTTTTATGGTCTGATGAAGCACTTTTAATGGTGAAAATGCACTTACCTGTTTTCATTTAACTCTGCGGTTTTATACTTTAACTTCTGCCATGTTTCAGTGCCGATACTTTTTATTTCAACAAAAATATGTCAAGTCATTCTGCTCACATATGAAGCTTTTCAACAGTGAGTGCATATACAGTACTGGCTTTAATTTCTGAGCACCATTCCTTTTATATACTGCCCCATCATTCCATCAGCATATATCAATCATACCCCAATGCCTTGAGCATGGGAAAACTCCCACCTTCGCCCTACCTCACCATGCTTCTATGTAAAAGTATACTTGAAATTTATGATCATTTGTTTGACAGTGCATTACATGAATGTAATACCACCAGACTCACATGCAACTGTTTATACATACTTTTAGACATGAGGTGTAATGACAAAATTAGAAAATAATAAATAAAAAAATACAGACAGAAAAATTGTATAAAAAAATTGAAGTTTGAAACGGGGCATATTCAGATTGACAATGTTAATGTAATAAATAGGTTTAAAAAGCTGGTACAGAATATAAAGTCCATTTTATTGTGTAAAATATTGTCAGAAATAAAACCCTGAAGTTGCAAAAGCAAAATTTAAAAGCACCTATTCAGAAAATGCACTGTGATACTTAACCCCATCTTGTCTATGGATATCATTCTTAAGAAATTATTTTCAGAAAGTTGCAGAATGCAAAAAGGCTACCAGAATGTATAGCCGTAGGTAGATTTTCCAGTTTTATTACTGCTCACCAGTAAAATCATTCTACATGCTGCAGAAAGAAGCAAGCTATTAACATTAATGACCCCAGTTTAATGGAAAAATCTCACAGAAATACAGTGTGAAGGGTCAAAAACTGTGATAAACAATGAAGCACCATACAGTTTTATGTTTTAAAATAGAAAATATTCTTTTACAAAGATTAAGGAAGACTTGAAGCATGCATCTTAAGAAATCAACAATAAATCGAGCTCTCACAGCTTTATAAAGTAAATAACATTACATTATACCACTTAATTTCAGCAATGAATTTCAGCAAACTTTGCAGCTAAGTTCTTGAATCTGTGAAGAAGTAAACAAACATTGCTGATTTAAAAGTGAATGATGACATGTCATTATTACAATAAGAAATGACAAGTAACGATTGTTAAGTACAGAGTAATAAAGAAGAAAGCAGCGGCTGAAGTCTCCCCAGAGAACCTAAGGGGTGTCAAGGATTGAACTTGTCAGGTTCATTTGCCTGAAATTCAACCTGCCAAGAATTGGAAATCTTCCACAGCAAATCATCGTTGGCGAATTCTAATGGCAGTGATGCCCTTTTGGGGGGATTTCCCCCTGTCTTCAAGTTGGTGTGACCATGGAGTTGGTATATATGTTCATAGGTATGGGGGCTTGTCCCCCACATCAGGAAGTGCAGGGGGTACCTTACCACTCTGCCATGGTGTTCAGGTATTCCAGTCCTCAGTGCTTTGAGTTTTGTCTATTCATAGTGGAAGCATAGTGCCCACAGAGCATTTTCATGAGGGAAACAAAGTATTAACATCCATTTTTCTGGTGATATTGTACCAGTTTTGCTAATGATAACTTGAATCGGTCTACAATTTATTGTCTTACTGTTTGATGTGCAACAGCATTATTGGGTCAATTTAAATAATTTGTGCTGCTCTCAACTTGGCTTTCAAACTTCCCTGGTGAAGGTGTCAAAGCATGTATTATGTGGTGTTACAGTCTCACATTTTTAAATTAAGAAATTCCATTTCTGGGGAATTATTAAGGTTTCTTCTTGATTTTAAATTATTCAAAGAACTATACATCTTTAGAAGCTGGTTGTGCTACTGTGCAACCAAAAAATGATTGCTATAGATAACAAAATGCTACCTACAACAGCAACAGAGACTCCTTCTTGGTGGCATAGTCATTTTCATTTCTTAAAGGTAATAATTTCTTAGAAAAAATAGTGCACCATTGGGGTGGGGTGCTTATTACTGTGTATGTGGGAATAATAGGAAGGCAATGTTCATTTGTATGATATTCAGCTGGTGCTTAAAGTCATTGTCACAATTCAGCATGTGGCGATAGAATAGCTTAGGCAAGAACAGCAGCATCCTCTAAGTATCTGCTAAGAACCAGGATATTTTAAATATGGATAAACACATGAAAGGAAAAAAGAAGCATATTTGGAGTCTGCTTGCCTCCAATGCATGTGGTTCATAGGTTCATGGGTAGGTACTAGGCTATCTGCCCGATGGCATTTATAAGCCTAGCCAAACTGTGTCGGCTTTCACCGCCCCATTGATTAATTAACTGTGCAGTTATGAGCACAGTTACATAGCCTAATAATTGAAGTGTTTGGAAAAAAGGCAAATGCACACTGAAGAAAGGAAAGAGATAATAGAGAGTGGGGCAGTTACATTCTGATTTGTACTTTATGAACACACAAAAGTTATATATAACATTTTAAAATGACTGCATAATTTATTTATTTCTTTATTTGACATGTGTTAAGCGGAAGTGTCCAACTGAGTGAAAACCCTTTTTTAGCTGAGGCCCAAGGAGAAAAGCTCCACAGCAACACAAGAGTAAAAAACATATAAAAAAAGACTACAATAACAGAATTACATATGTGTCGGTAGAGTACAGTATGTCAAACATTTCATATTTCCTTGAAGCTCAACTAGCTACACTTTAGTGACAAAAATCTGACATTAGCTAAGTCTAGTAAGCAACATTTACTAGTGTGTTGAACACAGAAAATCATGAGTCAAAGATTGTTACTCAGCATAGCTCTCAACTTCTTAGCACAAGAAATCTGAGCAAAGACAGGCCTAAAGGGGGTTCAGGAACCCAAAATCAGGGACATATTTTATATGTTGCTTTGGCAAACTTAAAATATGATAAGTTTTATGATGAAAAGGCCAAAAGTAGTGAAAATATCAGTGAAAAATCTGGAGAATCTTCAAAAATCTGGACAGCTGAGAGGTATATGAAAATGACAGCCATTTTGGTTTTAGGTTGCAAGTTAGCTCATTAAATGTTCAGCACATTATTTAGATGATTTCTTCACTTCTATAAGAGTTTGTTTGAACTTTGTTGACTTGTATGTGAATTTGGTTTAATTTTTGCAGCCCTTTAGAGCATCTTTGAGACTGAAGGAATGTGTAGCACTTCCGTGTGTGCATAGGTAGGGCTCCTGTTTGCTGATGAGGTCTGTTGAACCTACAGAACAGTTATGACATAAAGACCAGGACAGAGCATGCTGGCAAATGTCAACATGCAGCGTAGGCCATTTAGGAAATATAGTGGACAGGGAACCAACCAGATGTTAAAGTCCTGTTTTCTCCAGTATGAATGAATCTCCAGGAAAGTTAACTAAAGGGAGATACAAACTGGAAGCTGTCCATGCAGTATGAAGCTGTAATATATTCATCATGCCTGAGCAGAGAAGAGAGATGTTGAGTGGAACTTATCTATACCTGTCCACATAAAAAAAACATATTATTTGACCATAAGTATTGATTTCTTTTAAAAATACTTTGTGATAACTTGGGAGACATAGTGGTGTAGCGGTTAATGTTGTCACCTCCCAGCAAGAGGTTCTCCAGTTCAGTTCTCATATGGGGTGCCTTCAGTTTGGAGTCTGCATGTCTTTCTTGTATTCACATGGGTTCCCTCTGGGTACTCCAGTTTCCTCCAACATTGCAAAGACTGCATCTGGAGTGTTTCTCCCTGGGCCTCCACTGAAAATAGGTTCTGAGCTAGTCCGGTCAATAAATGTTATAAATACAATAATGTGTATTTGCAAAGCATTTTTTAAAGAACTAAACTTTACTTTATCTTTTACTCTATTTCCTGCAAGGAACATATTTTTTTCTGTTGCACAGTGTAAATAAACCTATTATACCTTCTGAGAAGGCTGTTTCAGAGATTGGATTATGAATGTCAGTACAATTAAATGTGACATTGGCAGCATGCATCAGGAAGGATAAAAAAAAAAAAAAAGAAAAACTAAAAACTGTTAACGGTCTAACTTTCCAACTTGAAAAATGCCAAACACTAAAAAAAATCATCCAACCTTATTACCCATCTATGCTGTTCAGCTAACAAATTCGTACGGTGCCCAGCTAAATCAAGCAATACTGCTTCTGATCCACTGTATTCCTCTCATGTGTCTAAAGTCTGGAATTCAATTCCCCTCTCACTCAGACAAAATAGCAAACTAAAATCCTTCAAGCTACTTTTGAAACATCTATGGGTTTCATGACTTTGTTCATGCACTACATCTGGCTAATCCCCATAAACTATCCTTATCCACTCTGTCCCATCATGATCTAAAATGACTACTTGTCCAGTAATCCTCTATCTTAACCTGTTCTATTATTTCTCCTTGGACACACTATAACTATATATTTTTATGTTAGTTTCATTCCCAGTGTCATAATATTATAAAATACTATGGTCTAAACTTTGTTAATGTAAACACTCATTCTAATAGCCCTTTAAATGATTTCTCATATCAATTTATTGCTTGTATCATGAGTATAATATGTTTAAATGCTGACTATTTATATTTACCTTATGTGCTCAGTCATTTATTAGTCCTTGTATGCTCAAACTATTCATTAGTCTATGTATGTATATATGTATGTTATTTTCTCTCTGTGCCTTGTGCAGCTTTCCTCCCAAATCCTCAGTCCTGTCAGACTTTCCCAGATAATGAAAACAATAAATAAATAAATAACTGTTACGTGACAGACGTGTGAATGCTATCCTGATTGTCTATTCTCCTGTGAAGTCAAGGATCTGTATGTGAACTAAACTGTAGATGATGAATTCTAGGCAAAATGGAAATACTATTTGAGGCCATGATGGACTTTCATGATCTTCTTCATGAAAAGAGTACCGGTACTAATCAGCACCTACTTATTCTGCAATAACAGAGTGACACACCTGTGAGCAAGAAGCTGATCTCACTGTGTGTCCCAACAATCCAGTGACACTCAAAAGAAACTCAGAAAGGAAGACAGCGTGGATGGATCTTTACTTTTAACTAGGGACACAATGAAGGCCTGTAGACATTTAGGCAATATGCAAACCCAGAACTACCTAAAATAGAAATGAGAACTGTTGTCATAAGGTGAAGCTTACCTGAAGTACAATCCATTGATTCTACAGCTGCACATTTAGTATGGACATATTAGTAAGTTCAGAAATGGCTCACCCAATAAACATTTTAAAACTGTGATAAGAAATATTGACAATAACTGAGTTTAATGGGCAACTCTCTAATAATTTTAAGAAAAAGTTTATTCCAGTATAACCACAATGCTTTTTAGCAGCCAATTGTTTATTAGAGATATATTGTTAAGTGAGCTTTTGACTCTAAGTTAGACTTACAGTGAGCAGGGACTCATAACACTCCTTCATCTATGTCAACTGTTTTGCCTGCAAACAAGAAAAACTTACACTAAGTCGATTTTTTAACTGTTCTAGAAAAGAGTATATTATCAAGCTCTGAATGGTTTATAACTCATAAAATTATTAATGCTAGACAACAAATTGTGCTCAAAAGCATGTCCATGGAATATGAATGAATAGAAAGGCATAATGCTTTATTTAATAGAAGTGTAGAGTCTAATTTCTTTCAATTTGCTGTTAAAAAACTTATCAAATGTTATATTGTAAAAGAGGGAAAAGAAGGCAAGATTATTGGCTCCAGGAAGTATGATTATATTAGTTAAAATGCAATGTGTTTACATGCACAAAGTGACTATAAAACAGAAAATGCAAGTGACATGGATACAATGAGACCAGCATTTATAACAACCTATCGCACAGGTATAAATATAAATGCTTTTAGGTTAAATAAACTTTAGTACTTTCCAGGTGACATTTGATATGATATGGTATGATATGATAACTGATGACGTTTTACAATTTAATGAATTATGGAAGTTGAGAGTGGAATAATTCAAGCCAATGGACTTCCAGAAATACATGGCATAAGTAATGAAAATGACACAAAAGGAGCTAAGAGTTGAGTTGACTGTTGGTAGAAAGGTTAGATGAAAGAAATGCTGAGGTTTGTCAAAATACTGCTGTTGTTAAATAGTGAATATATTCTGTGTGGAAACTGACAGGGAAGAGCTCATTGCTGAGAATGCTATAAGAAACACAGAAGTAGAAAGTGAAAAAGAAGCAGATGACTCTCGTATTGAAAAGGGGAATGGGAAGGGGAAGCCTGAATGGAGCACTGACCTGCTACAGCAAAGGAGAAAGCCAGCTGACAGCAGATGCAAGACACTGAGAGTAAAAAAGCTGGCTTTTGTAGGAGATGAATTACATGAATGGGAGAAGATTGTTCATATGTTTGTAGAAGCCGCAACCCAATCAAACCTTTCCTGTAAACAAAATACAATAAATAAATAATGCAGTCCTTCCAGAACCTAAAGCATGGCTGTATGACTAAAGTGTGGCTACAGACAGAGAAGGCACTACAATGAGGGAAGAGGACCATAAACAAAACATTCAGAGAACAAGTACACTTGTGGAAAAAGAAACATCTGCTGAATATATTTTTATACTGAGAGAACCATAGCTAGAAGAAACTCTAGTAAACAGAAGTACCAGTTAATATAAAAAGATAGGAAAGATAGGGAATACTAGGTTATGAACATTCAAAAGAGAAAGAAGAAAGAAAGAGCCATCAATACACAGACAGAAAATATCATGATGTCTCTCTAGAAGAAGGAACAACTTATGATTATATCAACTATTGGCATGAATTACCTTTTCTAGGAGAATGCAGCACTAAAAACCCTTGTGCATATGGTAGAAGAAGAAGAAGCAGAACCATCCCCCTTATTAGAAACTATCACTGAACATATGCTTGAATTATCTGACCTTCAAATGAGTCATTTAAATTTTAAAAAATCCTTCTGGGGAGATTAGCCCTTGAGTAAAGCCAGACAGAGCACAACCAGAGTGGAGTGCAGGGATCCACAATCAGTACTCATATTTCTTATTACTATTTAGAGATAAAATATTACTTGCAGACCACAATTTTAGTAAAAATGCATTTTCAATGCATGAAATGTTACCTTTCTCTCTCAACAGGTATATATGTGTATATTTGTATCTATATATAACTAAATTTGACACAAAAAAGTCAGCATCGACCTGTGCATGTTCTGAAACATAACCTCCAAACAGAACAAAAATGATGTTTTTGCAGAGGATCAAGCTCCCCTTCAACTCCCTCTGTGGAACGCTGAACATTCTACATCATCTGCTAATTATATATTCCAACTCTGAGATTGGGCAGTGCTGGAGAAAGGGCACATTCCCCTACCCAAGTTATGTAATGATCTCCCACAAATGCCGTTCACCATTTTTATTAATCAAAATGTGTTGACAAAACAGCTGTCAGTTTTACACACAGCTGACCTACTTAAGTATAAATAGATGGATAAATAGATGATTGATATATAAATAATAGATTTTATTAGAATATTTCTATTACAAGTTCTGGAATGAGGCCTATAGCATTCTGTAATATACCATTCCCTTTTGTTTGTACATTGTTTATCTCAAAAGAATATATGATTTTACACAAACATGAACTATGATTATTAATGTTCTTTCCTCTGTGGTGTTGCATCATAAACTTAAAGATGGCATTGAAAATAATAGTGTCTACAGTGCTCAAATGCAGTGAAGTCTGTTGTTTGTAGGCAAATACAATGCTGTCTACAGACTAGTACAAGCCTAGGTTAGAATCAAAACCTGTACATTGTATCTGTGAAGTAACAATGTTACCCATTATGACAAATCCATCCCCCATTCATTCATTCCATTCCAGAGCACTTGAAGAGCTGCTGAGTAAAGAGGCACTTAGTAACGGCAAGGGAAGGAAACTAATCCTAGCTAGATTGCCTGTCTATTGTAGGATACATACATTCATTGAAGGACTTACATTTCATCTAAAGCATGTTATTGGGATATGGGAGGAAAATAGAACACTGGGCAAAAATGAATTAGCCAGTAAGAAGAGATGCATAGGTTCATAGGTGTGTACTAGGCCAACGGCCCTGGAGCCTTTACAAGCCTAGCCCATAGAAGTGCCCTGGCATCATACTGCCATTAGTTCCTGGTGCCTCTATCAAGTAGAGCCTCTAGGGGGATCCCTGAGGTGAACTTTCTATTTCCCATCCACTCATCAAGATTTATTTTGAAAAGGGCCCGTGAGGTGCTCTTGTTGATATGTATTGGAAGTCTACTGCAGAGCATGGGCAGTCTCTGGGTTATGAATCTGTCCCTCCAGTATGTTCTGTTGATTGTGGTAATGATGTTGAGGTCCCTGGGGTGTGTGGTGAGGAGGAACTGGGATTTCTTTAGGTGTATCATTCCTAAAAGGGCTGGGTCAGACATGGCTTTGTAAGTCAAGCAGAGATCGCCTCTTAATAGGTGATGTGAGACAAACAAAAGCTGGAGTTTTTTGAGTTTGTCCATGTAGGGCATGTGTTTAAGGCCTAGGATCCTATTCATGAGGTACTTTTGTGGCCTTTCCAACTGTTGCAGGTGTTTAGTGAGGTACATGCAAAATGGGGAATTATACTCGATGATTGGTCTAATGAAGGAAGAGTAGAGAGAGATGATGACCTCTTTCTTCCTGGATGCAAAACCCTTGGTAATGAGATATGCCACATAGAAGGACTTTTTGACCACAGTGGCAATGTGGTGGTCAAAGAAGTGGTTCCTGTTAACCTGTGTCCCCAGATCTCTAATACCTTCAGTGTTCAGTGGGCTACCATCAATATGGTAATTAGTGGGAACTGAGTTTTTTCCAAAGGGAATGACGATGCATTTTTTGGCATTAAGCTTTTCTGTAGGATGTCTACATCACATGGGGAGTTAATAATGGCTCCCAGCTTGCAATTGTCAGTGAACTTGATCAGCCAGAGTCCCTCTGTGTTGGCCTGGACTTCTGAGAAGTAGATGCTAAACAGGAGAGGACCCAGGACTGATCCCTGTGGGACTCCACTGATGACCGGTCGGCAGTCTGACTTGGAGTCTGCTACTTTCACAATGTGGGTTCTATCTGTGAGCCAGTTTGCAACCCACCTAGTGGTATAGGTGTTGATGCCTAGTTTGGTGAGTCTATCAATAATTCCTGAATGGGTAATGGTATCAAAGGCCTTGGCCAGATTGAGGTAGGCTGTATGAACTGCCTTGCCCTCATCCACAGCTCTGGTGACTGACTCAAAGAAGTCAACCAAGTTGAGCAGGCATGATCTACCCTTCACAAAACCAAACTGTGTGGAATCCAGTGTTTGGAGATTCCCCATATTCTTGTTAATTAGGTCCCCGATGATGCACTCCATAGCGCATAGCACATTCATGATACATTGGCTTGCCTAATATGTTAAATAGAAGTTTGCTACGCAGTAACTTTCTGTTTCACTTCCCCCATACATGCACACACATACACACACAGACACATATATATTTAGTCAGTGGAAGAGACATCCTTCTTCCTATAACAACACAAGTTTAAAATTATGTTAATAGTTAGCTTAAAACAGGAAGTTAATATTTAATAATGTTGCTACCTACAGTGAAATGGGAAAGATATTTATAGATTCATAAAGTTCATTTTGCAATTCTTTTATGAACTTTTTTCCTCACAGTGCTAAACTGCCATGCTTCATTTTAATTTTCTTTCTCAGAAAAGCAAATAAAATTCTACTTGTTTTGAGTGCATGTGTCTGCGTCTGTGTAGGACAGCTAGAGTATACATTAGCCAGACTGAAGTCTAACGCACTGCCTTGCAATTTTCCCAACTGTGAAGTGCATCATGGAGAAGGCTATATTCTGTATAATGCCCACTATGAAATACATGGAAGAATCTGGAAAAAGAAAAATCAATGCCATTGCAAACCATGTACCGAGAGTGTTATAAGCCTTTATTTGCCTTGTAAGGTATTGACAGAAACAAGGTTAAAGACACTGAAGCTAAAAGGAGAGAAAGCACAAGAGCTCAAGGAAATTCTCCAGGCTTTAACACTTCAGGAAGAACAGTAAACAATGAAGAAGAATAGCAGCAGGTCAAACAGCATGTGTGAGGAATGTACAACATGTATGCCGCCATGCCAGGTGTGGAAATAAGAGTACAAATGGAAGCTGGTAGTGGAATGCAGAAGTCCATGATGTCATCAAAAGAAAGAAGGAGTGAAGGAAAAATTGGGGAGAAAAGACAGCGTAGACTAAGTATGGTGTCAATGTTTTTTGTTTTTCATTTATATAAATGTAATTGCCAATTTCATACACGATGATTTAATAAAGATGTTTATTGAAAAAAAAGAATGAATCCTGGATGGCAAACAAAAAAACTATGGGAGCAGTGACAATAACAGAAAACAAGGCATTAGTGACATTATACCAGCTTCTGGAAAGGAGCTCAGCAGATAGCATGAAGAGACTTTATCAGGTTGCAATGCAAGGACAGACAGATAAAGAAGATAGTCATTAAACAACCTGATCACCAGTCAAAAGGACATGAAAGGATGATGGAGGAGCACTTTCAGCAAATTGTGAATGAAGAAAACTCCACAGAAGCTGTACTGCCCATGAAGAAAGAGATGAGGAGGCCACCCTAGTAGAAGTAAGACCAGCACTAAGGAAATTGAAGTTAGGTAAAGCAGCAGGCTCAGAAAAGGTCATTAGAAATATGATCAATATGCTGGGTTAGTTAGAGGAGAAATGACTCCAGAGAGTACTCATAACAGAAATGTGTATCCCAGATGAGTGGAGAATAGGTATTCTAGTGTCACTTTACAAGAACAAAGGGGACATTCACAAATGTGGGAAGTACAGTTGTGACAAACTCCTATCACACTGCATGAATGTAAGATAGGAGACGAACAGTTTGGATTCAGATTAGGATGCAGCACAACCTGCCCAGTGTTTCAAGTGAGATGGATGGAAGATAAAGATGAGGAAAGGGTTTATCTGGGCATTCCTGGACTTGGAGAAAGCATATGACAAGGTCCTAAGAAAGCTAATTTGGGCTTTTCTGTGATGGTTTGATATTCCTGGAATATTGGTAGAATTAGTGCAGGCTATGTACAAAGACACAAAGCAGCAAGTTACAAGTGTGTTTGGACTCACAGAGGGGTTGCCAGTAGGAGTGGGTATGCAACAGTGTTCAGTTCTGAGCCTGCTGATGTTAATATTGGTGTCAGTCAGACTACATTATCAAACAAGTCAAAGGAGACTGATGGGCAAATCTGTAACTGAACCCCATGGTGCAAGTTAAGACTGTGTTTGAACTCACAGAGGGGTTCCCAGTGGGAGTGGATGGGCACCAGGCTCTATTTCTGAACCCTCTGCTGTTAATACTGGTGATGGACTACATTAGCAAACAGCTTGAAGGAGACAGACCAACAAATATTTACAAGGACCCAATGGCACAAGTTAGGACAGTGTTTGAACTCACAGAGGTGTTCCCAGTGGGAGTGGATGGGCACCTGGATTTATCTCTGAGCCCAATGCTGCTAATATTGGTGTTGGACTACATAAGTAAACAGGCAAAGAAGATAGGCCAACAAATCTGCTGCATGCAGACAATGTGGCATTACAGGCAGACTATAAAAGAGATCATGAGCAAAGGACAGTGGAATGGGAATACAAAACTAAAGGCAGACAGAGTGAAAGAGAATAGATAAGACAGTTGCAAATGGGTGAAATCAGAAAAACTCAGATTTAATGGAAAATAATGGAACTGCTTAACAGCTTCAAGTATCTGGGAGGGATGGTTAAGGAGAAGGGAAGTCTGAATAAGCAGGTCAAAACTAGAATCAGAAGGGCTGCAGCCAACCGGCACAGAGTGTCGGTGGTAGTGTGTGACAGAAGAATGCCAAAGAAGCTGAAAAGTAAGGTGTAAAAAACAGCGGTACTACTGTATGGTACAGAAACCTGAGTGGTGAAAGAGAAATTGAGGAAATTAGAAGTGATGGATATGAAGTGTATGAGAAGGGTGTTAGGATAATACTCCGGGACAGATGAGGAAATAAGGACATCAGAGCAGAAGACAAAGTAGCTCAAATTACAAAAAAAGTCAAAGAGAACAGATTATGGTAGTTCAGCTACATGTACAGGAAAGCAGGTGAAGAAGATTTGTGACAGAGAGGAAGAAAGAGGAAGAAAGCAAGAGGAATTCAGGACATTCAGTAACAAGATAGATGAGATTGTCTTTTCAGATATGTTTCTGAATTTCTTTTATTCTGCTTGTGTATGTTCTTGCATTCACACAGACTTTAACAAATCATAAAACACATACACTCACAAACAGATATACACTATCAACATTTCTATTTCTAGAGAAATATTGTCTGTGATGCACATGTAAAGATTAAGGCAAATCTGTATTGCATTCCACAGTGTCATTCCATCACAGATAAAGCAAATTTCTGTACTAACATCTATCATCTGTAATGAATTTCTTGCATTAATTTTATATGACACTATAGTTTTGTAGGCCAACTGTACGTTTGTTTTACATAGATATAATGAAGGTGTTAATGGATGCCTTTCCCAGATGAATAATTTGCAACATAATTATAATGAGCTTATAAAGTTGGCAGTCCCTACAACTAATTAGATCAGCTGCTTCTCTGCAGATTTTTTAAAGTTTACTGGTATTGATTTTTTAATTCTAGGAGTCTAGAAGGTTGCCAGTTCATACAAGAGGTGGCGAAGTTTATATTTCTAAAAGAGCTTTCAGTAAGCAGAATGACTGTAATTTTAGAGAACATGCCCAGATGCTCCAAATTATTCATTGAAGCAACACATAAACATTTAACCAGCAGTATGATGAAGAATGCATATAGGCTTCCTCAAGCAATGCTTTAACCATAGAGCAAGACAAATTAATCCTTTACTTCACATTTTAATATAGGTTTGCTAATGTGCTACATTCCACTTTTTCTTATTAATAGTTATCATTCATTTCTGGACTATACACCTTTGAAAAAAGCCATATCAACATTTAGAAATCTTAACAGAAAGGAAAAATAAGATATGGAGATTTAGCGCTAGTGACGTTTGCAGTGATATTTAAAGATGACTGCGTCTTCATCTTAAAGATACGTGTAGTTACAGCCTGCTGCAGAAGCTGAGAAAAGTAGCAATTTAGTAATCACAGCACTTTGTACCCAGAAAGTCACAGGTCACACTAAAAAACAACCTGGAAGATAACCTGTCTGCCATCCTAGATCACCTGTCAGCCTTCCCAGATTTACCTGAGCAGCAACCCCATACCTTTGTAAGGACTGTACATGTCGATCAGTCTTCATTTAAAATGGATGAGTTCACATCTCACTGTTGCATAGCTGCCATCTCACTTTGAGCTGTGGACACCTTTAGGTAAGATGTCCTTTACTCATTGGCACGTCTTTCTTTCCTGTTCTTCTCCACATGCACTACATATAACTAGATATGAACTGACCAGCATAAAACTGTCAACAACTGGTCGCTACTCATGGATATCATAAATGATTTGTGATTTCCAGAGGTGGACTTGAAAAAATTTGTGTTCTGCAAACTGCAATGTGGGCAGAACAAACATTGAACAAAGGAAGCACAGTATTTCTTAAGCAAGCACACATCTCATCTCACCTACCCTCCCAGATATAGCAATGTATAAACAGCAAATCTGCTGATGACCTCTTTCTGACATGAGAGGGCAGCCCTACGGTTGCTGTTCTTTAGACATGAGTCAATCCTGGTATTCAACATCTTTACCTACAATATCTTGCATTTGCATTTAGAGGTAATAATATATATCTATATCCATATGTGTGCGTGTGTGTGTGTGTGTGTGTGTGTGTGTGTGTGTGTGTATGTGCATGTGTATGTGTGTGTGCGCGTGTGTGTGTGTGTGTGTGTGTGTGTGTGTGTGTGTGTGTGTATATATATATATATATATATATATATATGTATGTGTGTGTGTGTGTGTGTGTGTGTGTGTATATATATATATATATATATATATGTGTATTCACGTTATATCCTCAAAATACTGAAATATCGAAATTTAGTATTTCGAAGCTATAAAATCAAATTTTTTAAACCACAAAAATGCAGAACCGCGAAATTCAAAATCTCACACACTGGAGATTTTGAATTTCGCTCTTCTACTGCACACACATACCATCCTCCACAAACACAAGCTCTCTACTACATAAAAGCAGGGGGGCAAGCCCCTTTGCACCCCCCCAGCCCCCTACTTAAATATTCTCACTCCGAGGTGTATATATATATATATATATATATATATATATATATATATATATATATATATATATATATATAAATATAAATATATACACAAAGTATATCTTTTTATAGAAATATTCTGATAAATTGTACAGGTGAAATATTCTGAATTTCTCATTTGGTAATCTGAATACTTCTATTAAGAGAAGGTTTTATGAATGTCTGCCCTGCATTATTTCATATCCTGTATACTAACAGTCAACTTCTAATCATATGTTATTAATTTAGAGACATCGGAATATTGGAATCAGTAGTTGTAGGCTGCAGTGGTGCAGTGGTTACCATTGTCGCCTCACAGCAATAGGTTCACCTGTTTGATTCTTGGCTGGAGCTCCTTCTGTGAGGAGTCTGCATGTCCTCCCTGCAATTGACTGAGTTTTAAAGACATGCAGGCAGGTGCATGTGCATATGTGTGTGCCTTCTGTAAAGGCTGGGCACCAGGCTGGCAACTTGACATTGTAAAAACACCATTGTCAGTCAATCTGTGGACCGGTGATCCACTGTGTTGACCCCTAACCAGGTGAAGCCAAAAGACTTTGCCTTGGAATATTGGAATTAGTAAGGGAAACTGTCACAGGGACTATAAGATACCTAGCCCTTAGAATCTCTTAAGAATAAAACACTAGCAATGCTCACCTCCTTTATATAAGAGGGCTGCACAGTTAATCCATAGGATGAATTTGCGGCTACCCATCTATTCATCTAGGATGGATTTGAAGAAGGCCATAGTATTGCTATGATTAACATGCAGAAGAAGCCCATTCCATACAAGAGGAATGCATGGGTTATGAACTAACCTGTTGAAGTGAGTTTTCTTAATTTTTTGGAATAGACTAATGACTTTGTGCAGGTGATTGAATGCTGCTGTTCCTGTTAAGTGATAGCATGCAAAACAGTACTGGTTTCTTCAAGATATGGGAAGCTAGTCATATGTCATCACAAAATACCCATTATGGCATCAAATTCAACAATAGTTAATCGAATCCTTCGGAGTAGCTTCAATGCCTTCATTTTTTTTTTGGAATCTCTGTGACCTTTCTAGTTAGGTAGTAGGTTTTGTTTGGTATATGTTGAAGGGGACATTGCATTCAGTAATTGGTCTAATAAGGAGGAATAGAGTGGAATAATCACATCTTTAGATCTGAAAAAATTAACTTATATACTAATTGGGTTAGCTGGATTTATTTCTTAACTATGGTGGAAGCACTGTGACCATATGAGAGAATCTTAACTATATATATATTCCAAGGTATTGTATAACAGTGTCTTTCTGCAAGGATGTATTATTTATATTACAAAAAAATATGAACAGTTTCCCTGCCAAACAGTACCATACTGAATTTTTTAGCATTCATTTTGACACCATTTTCTGAACACTAGTTATGTATGCTGCCTGGCCTCAGATGGAACAGTTTGGTATCCATGCAGGATTAAATAATATTTCTAGGTTTTCAGTTATCTGAAAGCTTAGATAGCCACACTCCTGGGGTAGTAGCCAACTGGATTTTAGGAAAACAGATGTGAAACAGAAGAGGTCTCAATACAGCACCATTTGTGACCCCGCTACTAACAGTTTTACATTCTTAGAGGATGACAGCATCTTTCATGACATGAGTTCTATCAGATAGCCAATTTGCACATTGGACATTGTATGAGATTGTTTTAAGTTTTTAGTAATCTGTCTATTATATCAGCATGGAAGATGGCTTTAAAAGCCTTGGTGACATTTCTAAAGTAGCATTCAGGATTTGGAGACAGGATTGTCCTTTCACAAATCTAAAACGGTTTGGGTCAACTTCAGTGAAGCTGTCCATGTCTACATTTATGAGTCTGGATAATGTATTACTTAGTTTTAAATAAAAAAGCATTTGAGACTGACAGGCATATTGTTACCAAGGTACAAAACAAAAGAGCTGCCTTTATGTAGCAGCATTATTGGAGTACCCCAGGTTTATGGAACAAGCACAGAGGCTAAGTTGATGTTAAAAGAATTGAGAAGAGGCTCCCATAGTTTATATTTAACAACAATGAGGTTGCACCTCAGTGTGTTGTCAGGCCACACAAAGGTATCACTTTTAGTTTTGTATATGAGTAGTAGAACCTATACAGGGATTTGGAGGAAAACAGAGTAACAAGGGTAATAGGAGCACTTATATGTGTGGATGGCAAGAAAGTCAATTACATTTATCTGCCAAGTTATCTGTTTTCTTTTTTGGCTCTGAGTGAGTTGTTTTATTGAGGACGAAGTTGGTCAATTGCTGTCATTGTTTCTTATTTTCTTAACATAGCTAAAGAAGGGTTTATATGTCAATGGCAAATAGATGCATGGCTGCTGAATCATGCACCAATGCACTGTACAAACATGTACATAAATACATGGAACGGGCTCTACACAAGGGAACTAAGATGATTTCCTCCAAAAAAAATGGAAGCCATTCTAGTGGTCCCCTGCCATTAATAAACTCTACAACAGAAGGAAGAAATTGTTGCAGAAAAAGGTGAAGTCCTAAGACTGGAAAAGCTCCCTTATTAGCCTCAAAAAAAGTTGAGATCCCTCATCAAAAGCTCTAAAGCCAGCTATGAAGGCAGAATTGAGTCAGACACTAAAAACAATCACAAAGCCTTCTATAGTTATATTAAGAATCTCCATGGCAATATCCAGGTTTGCTTTGAGTTACTGCACAATGGTACCACCTATACTGAGCCAACAGATATTGCCAACATGCTGGCTGACAGATTCGGTGCCAACTTTACTCCTCCCCCCAAAGAATCAATCACAATACCAGAGGAATGCCAAGCACCCAGTATTACTGCAGCACAGGTTAAAGCTGCACTGTCCAAAGCCAGGAATACAACTTCCATGGGACCCGACAATATCCCTGGATATGTTCTACATGAACTATAAAGTAAACTGGCACCACATCTGTATGCCCTGTTCAATCACAGCCTCACCTCAGGCTTTGTCTCTACCGAATGGCATGCTGCTGCAGTCATCCCTCTCCATAAAGGGGAGTGACTACAGACCCGGGAATTATAGCCCCATTAGCCTGACAAGTCTGATATGTAAAGCTACGGAGCGCATCATCATGGACCTAATTAACAAGGATATAGGGGAAGCTCCAAACTCTAGATACCACGCAATTTGGTTTTGTGAAAGGTAGATCATGTCTGCTCAACCTGGTTGACTTCTTTGAGTCAGTCTCCAAAGCTGTGGATGAGGGCAAGGCTGTCATACAGCCTACCTCGATCTGGCCAAGGCCTTTGATACAATTCCCCTCTCAGGAATTATTGATAAACTCACCAAACTAGACATCAACCCCTATATCACTAGGTGGGTTGCAAATTGGCTCAAAAATAGAACCCACAGTGTGAAAGTAGCAGATTCCAATTCAGACTGCCAACCAGTCACTAGTGGAGTCCCACAGGGAGCAGTTCTGGGTCCTCTACTTTTTGGCATCTACTTCTCAGAAGTCCAGGCCAACATGGAGGGACTCCGGCTGACCATGTTTACAGACAACTGCAAGCTGGGTGCCATTATTCATAATGATTCATAAGTTAGTACTAAGCTAACTGCCCTTGCGAGATATTTTAAGCCTAGCCAATTATCCCTTGTGAGACTCAAACCCTGCACCTTGTGTTTGCAAGGCAAACACTTTAAACATTAGGCCACCCTCCCAACCACCAGTCCATAATTTAGGTTCATAGGTTAGTACTAGGCTAACTGCCCTTGTAAGACTCAAACCCTGCACTTTGTGTTTGCAAAGCAAATATCTTAACCATTAAGCCAACCTCTTCAAGTGATGTAGACATTCTACAGAATGGCCTCACTGACACCAATGGCTGGTGCCAAAACCATGGCATTAAAATGAATGCCAAGGAATGCATCGCCATCCCCTTTGGGAAAAACTCAGTTCCCACTAATTACCACATCGATGAGAGCCCACTGAACACTGAAGGCATTATAAGTGATCTGGGGACACAAGTTGACAGCAACCTCTCCATCGACCACCACATTGCCACTGTGGTCAGAAAGTCCTTCTATGTGGCACATCTCATTACCAAGGGTTTTGCATCCAGGAAGAAAGAGGTCATCATCTCTCTCTACTCTTCCATCATTAGGCCAGTCATTGAGTACAATGCCCCATTTGGCATGTACCTCACTAGACACATGCAACGGCTGGAAAGGCCACAAAAGTACCTCACAAAGTGGATCCTGGGCCTTAAACACATGTCCTTATGGACAGACTCAAAAAATCCAGCTATTCTCTATCTCATATCATCTACTAAGAGGCGATCTCTGCTTGACTTACAAAACCATGTCTGACTCAGCTCTGTTAGAAATGCTACATCTATAGAAATCCAAATCTCTCCACACCACACACTCCAGGGACCGTAACCTCATTATCACAATCAACAGGACATGCTGGAGGGATAGGTTCATAACCCAGAGACTGCCCATGCTATGGAATAGACTTCCCATACATGTCAAGCAGAGCACCTTACTAGCTCTCTTCAAGAGAAATCTTGATGAGTGGATGGGAAATAGAAAGTGCACCCTGGGGATCACTCCACTGGCTCTACTTGATAGAGGCACTGGGAACTAATGCTGGGCGGCATGATCCCAGGGCACCTCTGTGGGAAAGGCTTGTAAAGGCTCCAGGGCCATTAGCGTAGTATACACCTATAAACCTATAATTCCCTTTGGTGCATATATACTCCCTTGAAAGATCTTAATGGCATTATTTATATCTGCACTGATCTGTTTCAGTTCTTTTCTGAGGTGGGAAAACAGGATTGTTTATAGTTATTTAGTATTTTCCTTCTTTTGTTTTACATTTCATTGATATTAGTGTTCAACCATATGTGTTTATTCTGAAACTTGTTATTATAATTAGAATGGATGAAAGCTGTATTGTGTATGCAACTCCTGAGGGGACAGTCAAAGTCAAAGATGTAACTGGTCACGTTTTTAACTAGATCCATGGGGGGGTTCTTGGGGAATTTGTTGAGGTTGTCTAACAGTTGTCGCAGGTTAACCTTAGAGAGCCCACTAAGGCTTGATGCATTTGATGGCTGGGAAGGGGGAATGAATCAAAAGATCTCAAGAAAAATATGAACTAATTTGTAGTCAGATTTTACCAGGGATGTTATAATACATGGAGAAGTACTGTCTAGGGCTAGGTTTATGAAGAATCAGTCTGGTGTATTTAGACCTCTAGTGGGGAGTTTACATTTTTCTCCAACAGATTTGCCTTAATGATGTATAAGAATGCTGATCATATTTATTTTTGGGGTGTAAATATGCCAATCAATGTAGGGTAGTCCAGGTCTCCTATGGTAATAATGTTAGGTTTGATTGTTATCACTTCCAGTGCAGTGAGGTAACTATCAGGAGACTCTGGGAACATTGTTGGTGTCTGTAGGAGAATATGACATACTAGTCATGCCCAATAGCCTTACTCTCTCCTTTAGCTAAAATAATGGAGAAATGTATCCACCAACGACTACTAGACCACCTACTGCAAAATAATTTACTAGCTAACTGTCAGCACGGCTTCAGGCCTCACCATAGTACCACCACAGCCCTCTTATCCTTTTCTGACAGTATCAACAATAATCGAAACAGCAATACTCTATCATCAGCACTCTTTACTGACCTATCAAAAGCTTTTGATATGGTCAACTATCAGCTTCTTTTAAGTACACTTAAATCTCTCTCACTAGATACGCAGGCTTTACAATGGTTTAAATCCTACCTTGAAAATAGGCAACAGGCTGTGCTTTGGGAAAACAACTTATCCTGTCACATTCCTATTACCCTAGGAGTCCCTCAAGGTTCTATCCTGGGTCCTCTTCTTTTCTCAGTTTTCATCAATGATCTTAATCTAATAATCCCTCAAGCTACATGTATCCAATATGCTGATGATTCCACACTAAATGCTCGACTACCTCTACACCAAAACTCCAGTCCATTACCCAGACAGTGCTAAACATAGTAGAAAGCTGGTTCTTACAGCACAGCCTCCTCCTGAACCCTAAAAAAATAAAACTACTACTCTTTACTCCCACACATAAGTCCCCCCAATTGACTTCAAAGTTACATCCAATGATGGCATCATCATATCTCCTGACTGTACTACCAAGCTCTTAGAGGTAACAATAGACCATGATCTTAGCTTTGACACACATATTAACACAACTATAAAAACAGTAAACAGAAAATTAGGCTCCCTCTATAGGATTAAACCCTTCCTTACTCCAACAGCTAGAACAACTATTGCCCATACCCACCTAATTTCCACCATCCTCTACGCCTCACCCATCTATACCAACCTATCCAAAAACAACCTTAACAAACTAACTACCTCCTACAACAATATTGCCAGATTTGCAACTGCTTCCTCTTTTAGGACTCACCACTGTCAAAACCTAAAGCAACTAGGTTGGCTGGAACTACATAATCAACTACGGATTCAACAACCTACTATTGCCCATAAGATCCTCTGTGTTCCTAAAAATACTTCTATACTTACTAACCTTCTAACCCCCTACAGTAATTTGACTACCCTTCGCTCAGCCAATAAAGTACTAGTATCTGCAGTCAAATCCAAAAATAAGGTCGGTGATTCTCTGTTCTCCAACACTGTTGGCAAATCCTGGAACCTGCTTCCCAAGGAACTCTAATTTCTCTCCTCAGTGAAACTATTCAAAAAACCAACTCAGAGAATACCTTAGTAACCACTGGTTATGCCCATGTAGTAACCCAGACTAATCATACCACCACTTTCTCTGAATTTTACCAAACAACTATTTGTATTTAATTCCAACTCACTCTTTGCCTCTTACAGTAGGCCCACCTAAACAAATTTAGTCTTTACAATGTTTCTCTTACTTAAGATCCACTTCTAATTATGTACTGGTAAAGTTTTACAGCTTGCAGTATTAACTTGCTTTCACATATAAATATCTATAAAGACATTCTTTATCTCTCTTATTACAGGCTACCTTACAGTTGCTATGCTATTATAGGATAAATTGGATGACTCACTGTTAAATACTATACCTGGAGCTTCTCTATTTTTGTTAGTGTATTTTCATTTTTTCTTTTCTTATTGTGGCCTACTTTATAATTGTTTTTTTGTTCAATCTCTTTCTTATTATCTGCTACTTTAAATTGCTATGTTGCTATGTAACATTAGTATTCTTCACCTCAAAATAGTACTGTACCTAATTTGTTAAAATTTTACTTATCTGTACCTGAAGTTATTAAAAATCTTGCTTATGTGGAGTTTTTCTCCCCGGGGCCTCTACTGAAAATGGACATATATCCAGTTAGACCAGCCCGGTCAACAAATGTAAAATGAAAATAAAATAAATAGTCAGTTTACTTAAATATAATTAGGATATCTAAGAGTTATACATTTGAATTATGGGTAATCTGATACATGACAATGAGATTTCTAACAAAAACAAATATACTCCGGAGTAAGATATGCCTTGGTGGTACGGCAGTCGCGTTATTACCTCACAGCAAGAGGTTCTCCCGTTCGATTCTCGGCTGGGCTTGGGAGTGCCTTCTGTGTTGAGTCTGTATGTTCTCCCCGCGGTTGGGTAGCATTCGAAAGACATGCATGCATAAATGGGCATGCCTTCATTGAAGGCTGAGCATCGAGCTGGCACCTCGGCGTTTCATAAAAAAAATCTACTGCTAATCATTAGCGGACCGGAGTTCCGCTGTGGTAACCCCTTACTGGGAAAAGCCGAAAGACAAACAACAACAACTTGCACCTAGTAAGATATGCACCACACTTGGTAAAGGGAGAATACTTTAATTGCACTGGAATAAAGTTTTAGTAAATGCCAACATATGGATGTGTTAAAGTTCTAGCATCTTACTATTTAGGCTCCTAGCACTAACTGTTTCGTCCATATTGTTGTCTTGATCTTAATTTGCTATGTTATAAAGTTATTTAAGCATTCTCTGCATTAGGGAGAGAGAGAGGGCACTATGGGGACAGCAAATGTTTTCTGTAGAATACAAAAACCTTGCTCAGACAAGTGTAAGCCATGCATGTTGAAGCAGGAAGTCTTATCTACCATGTCATTACAGGCTGACATACTGGATCCACTTTAAGTGACACCTTAGATGATTGTTTATACCAATTATCTTGTCCTGGCATTTAAATACCATTCATGTTGCAGGCAAGATGCTGCTTAAGACCAGTGTCTTCCATGCACCAAGCACAGGTGTAGTAAGTACTGCCATACATTTATACATGCCCATCATTCACTCCTAAGTAGGACACTACTGGCTCATAATCATATCTGCCAGTTTTAAGGGTCACTAGTGGCCTCAAGATGCTCGAATTGTGGCCACTATTAGGCACTCATTGTCACTCTATTATTGCCTAAACTGGCAAGCTTGTAGTTAACTGTGTAATACAGTGGACTCACCAATGATTAAGTCATTTCCCTGAATCAGTGTAGGCTTTGCTAGCCGTATGGGCTTCTGCCTGTCTTCCTGGTGAATAGTTTGGGTTAATCGGTATAGAAGGCAGTGTTACATCATACGCTGGAGGGTCAGAGTCTGTTGTGAGGACTCTGTGAGGCTTTGCTAGATATATTTTAACATGCTCAGCATAAATTAAAGGCCTGATGGTGTGCAGTGACTGACATAATGTTGAGTAAGTGGGGTGCTCACTGATGGTAGGTGATGGGAGTACCTAGCCTCCAGATTAAGTATTTACATCTCTCAGAGATTATGATGTTGCTAGGAAGTAGTGATGTGCTGTCACTAGGAAAGAACAGCTGCTACGCTTCCTCAAACTCCACAAATGGAGTGATATCTGATTGTTGTGCCATAATGCCAGAGGCATGGAAATAAGGTTGATATAGGAAGAATTCCAGTTTTGGGATCAAGCAAAATGTTTGGTGGAAGAATTCAACATTTGGGATCAAGCAATGGGGTGAGTCTAAGATGTATTTGAGGTAGAAGAGCACTACACCTAAGATATTTCTCATGTTAGAGGAACTAGCAACTACCATGTGCTATTTGGTGCATTGCCTAAGGGAGTAAGAATGACTCAGGAGTTATACTATGTTCTAGCTACAGTAGAGTACAATTTCTCATGTTCAAGGCAGTAACACCAAAAATGTGATATGCAGTCATATAATGAGATTATAATTGTGCAATGTTATGCAGTGCCCTTTTTTATGGGGATAAAACTGTGCATATGCAATCAAAATTCATGTGCCATGCAAACACATTGCAAGATTACAGAAGTGACTGAAATGATACAGGCACATGCACTGCAAATGTGTAAATCAATAGTCTAAAAATCCTCTGAAATACAAACACTGGTACCTTTAATAAGGTGGAATACTAACCACTGTACACACATACCTCTGTAAATTAACAGTCGCTGTTGTCACTGACTGTTGCACATAGGAGGTTATCTGCTTATGATATTTCAGATGTAATTCCTGCTTGCATGACATGAGAATAAGCTATTGTTTACTATACATAAAAGTGGGTGCTTTCCTATTTTTGTTCATTCTTTTACAATGTATCATTAAATGAGTAGTGACGGTTACTCAATACATGTAGCAAAAGCAAATATCCCAGGATGATTAGTCATAGTTTGAATTATTATTAAACATTGCATTGCAAACTATAAATGTGAGGCAATTCTGAATAGACTATTTCACTGTTGTAAAAATGCAAGATTCTCCCTAAGTAACACTATAAGATTAAATATGCCTACAACCATCCAGTTCCAGTCATAAGGAATTAAGTAAGGAACTCTGCAAAGATAAATACTCTCATGCATAACTTGTCAACAGATTATGCTAGACTGATTCTGTCATGTGCTTCCACAACCACAGTCCTTTGCTTTTGGATATCTTGACATATCCTCTACGTCACTGAATTATAGTCCACCCTAAAAAAATAATCTGTTCACCAACAGATATCTGAACATGTCTTATAGATTCACATAAGGATAATAGGCTAGTGCCTTAGTGCCCTTTCAAGGCTAGCCATATTAATCCTGAGTTGCCGCAATTGTCGGTGGTTGGGCGAGTGAAGTTCGCAGAGGTGAGGGTCTATGGCAGTTAATACCAACTTCCTCTCTCCAGGTGGGACATGGGCACCACTCCAGGAGTGAATTTGTGGTCACCCATCAATTGATGTAGGTTGCGTTCGAAAAGGGTCAGGAAGGGGCTCTGTTTCATGTGAATCTGAAGCTTGTTCCTGAGAAGTGGCAGTCTTTGAGAGAAGTATCTATCTCTCCAGCATGGCCTGTTTATGTCAAAGGTTAGATTAAGATCGCTGGAGTAAGTGACCCTCATGAAGTTTGATTTACAAATGTGTAGAATTTCAATCAGGGTCGGTCAGAGACTTCCCTGTATGCCAGGCACAGTCACCCTTAAGCAACCTGTAGGAGACAGAATACAGTGACAGGACTTTCAATATTTCTGTGTGAGATTTGTTTTGTGTACCTTGTAATTTCTTGGTGAGAAACCTCTATGGTCTCTTCACTTCTTTCAGGTGTCTGGTGAGGTACATGCAAAAGACTGCATTGTACTCAATTATTGGTCTGATGAGGGCCGAGTATATGGAACTATAACTTTCTTAGATCTAGATATGATATTTTTAGGTATTAGATGTGCCCAACAGAAGGATTTCCTTACTACTGTGGACATGTGGTGGTCAAAGTTCAGGTTACTATCAACCTGAGTACCCAGATCACATACCACTGGATCTACACTTAGGGGAGGTGCTGTCTATAAAGTAATTAGAATGGATATCATCTTTCCTAAAGGGGTTAATAATGGATTTTTTTGTATTTAATTAAGTATCTATTTGACACTTGCCTCATGTATGCTCCCTTCAAAACCCATAATGTAACATGCAGTTACATCCTTGTCTTTCAAATATGGACACTATAGAGCTAGTTTAACTATGTAGCTCAATTTGCACCCCTCAGAATTATTTTCTACATAGAACACAGTATCCCTGCTACCCCTCTTAATCATTGCTATCATCTGGATTCTGGTTTAAAGAATGCAATCTCAACTTTCCAGATCAGAAAAGTGACAGAGACTTGATAAGACACCCACATAACTTACCACATCATTCCTACGCACCGTGCTCCTAAAAATTAGAAAGAAAATTATCCATGCCTGATATGAGCAATTGCTTCTTCTTATGTTGCCCACTAAATGAGCACTGTGCAACATGATAGTGGAATTTCTCCTGCCAAATTTATTTGGAGTGTTCAAAAATCCATTTAAACTCACTGTAGCAATAGAGCTGTCATTGGTGAGTATTAACTATGACACATATACTTTAATACTCATGGTGTATAGGTTCCCTCAGAGGCTGCACAAGAAAGGAGTGCAATTAAATTAGGTAGTAGATTTATGTTCATCAACACATTTTAAAAGCACACTTTGGGAATATATAGCACAACTGTCACAGGCCTAGGTAACATCGTTAGATGCACAGTATGTAGTTCATAGGTAGTTACTAGGCATGCATTCCAGGAGAACATAATGAACTTAGCCTAAGTTACCAATTGCCCCAAAGCACTAGATGGTTACATGACATACTCATGGTCATACAGCAGGTAAATGAAGGATGATGGAAGCAAACCCTGTACCACAGAAACCAGCATGTTAACAGCTAATAGCCTTAATGCTTTGCACTAACTGCAAGTCTGTGTTGTGAAATCACACAGTTTAGAACAGTATAGAAAACTACCCCTGTTAGTGGTCACTGTTCTTGTTTGTCCTCATGTGAGTTTAAGTTGTATATAAGTCACTCACTGATGGTAACAACATAGTACCTTGCTACAGTTGACTGACTATCGATAAATCTCCAGAATTGGAGGTCCTGAACTTTTATATCTGAGAAAATGTAATGCCTTTACTTGGAGTATGCTTTCTCTGAATTTGTAAGGCAAAACTCTTATATGTTAGATAGCTACTTACCTGCTAAGCTTTGTTTCCCTTCCAGAGTTTACATTTTACTACTGCCTCTAAAAGTGAAATTGCAATGCATATCTAAGTGTGAAAACTACCTCTGGATAAAAGTGTTGAAGCCCTATTAATTTATTTCAGTAAGGCATCGGCCTGCTAATTCTTCTCCCATCCTGGTCAAAAATGTTTACCAAGTTCTTTTTTATTTTTGAAAGCCCCATTTTCTAGAGTGCTGTCTAGAAAGCCTTTACTATCATGCAATATACTTTAGGTGTAGGGTTTTAAAAGATGAAAGCATGCATACACTACATGCATTACAACAGATCCATGTGACCTTCGATAAGATGAGCATTACTGCCTTCATGAGCTTGAAACCATGCCACTATATGTATTTTGAGGTTTATGCGTAGACTAAGTATTTAAACATACAACAAAATTCTACAATGTGCATGAGGGTTTCTAGGTTTAATATAGTCCTTTTGTGTGAACTAAGGAGAAAGAAATGGTCTGTATTTCAAACACTAACACCCTGAAAAGTTTCAGTCCTTTTATTTTAATATTGCTTTCAAAACGACATACTTGAATTCGAAGCAAAACTTTTCAAATGTATATCTGATTCTGGTGTCTGAAGATTAGGTGTATGATAAAATGCAGCTCCCTGTGCTCTCGACCTACATCAGTAATCACATTGCTGATGCTGTAATAATCTAATACGCCATATTACTTTACAAACAGAGCCATCTGTCCAGCCAATATCGGTGCTGGCAGCTGCTCTTAGTTATAAATAAATTTTACCTCCACTTCATGGGCATTCTTCTAAGCTAATATACATAACCAGATATATTAAAAGTAAAGAGTACTGCCTTCAGCATGCTACCTGCATTCATATCTCCATACTGCATACTCAGCTTCACATTTTGTAGCAGGAACTTCAGACAGAGCACTTCCATACTTGGTCTGAGAAGGACTGGCATTTGTTCTGTGTGCACTGTTGTATAAAATACCATATACTGTTGTGTATAACATCATGTAGCAGTTAACATGAAGTTCTTATAAAGTCTGCATCAGGATCCTACTACACAAAAGATGAAAGTTCGTACCGCTCAGCTGTACAGATTTTCGCAGAATGTCGCCTCATATTTTTGGTCCATGTTTCATAAATTTCTGGTTTTCTGGCAATTAGTGGCAAATCATTAAATACAGAAGTTAAAATTAAAGGCAGACATTTAAGTTTCAGGTTTCATACCAGTCAGAAAATTCATACTATGTAAAACCTGTTATTCTATCTACTTTCTAAGTTTATAAGAGCATTTTTTAAAAATTGTCCCTATTTTTTGGGCATTTGTCTCACTTTTATTTAGAGTTTGTCCATATTTGTTGCTCTAAGAGTTTGAGAGGTAATGACAGCATGTTCTGTTTATACATGCTTTTGTTATAATATACCCTGTTTGTAAGCTGCAGTAGCTGGCAGCTGGACATACTGGAACACACAGTCAGTACTTAAGCTTTTGTTATGCAGACATTGTAGCCTCCTTCTGCTCTTGTCTGTCTAAAAGCTTTAAGTAAGGGTTATCCTATACATGCTAGATGTTTGGTGGATTATGTGATCTCTGGTCAAACTTGTCAGAAGGATATGTTTTTAGTTGATTAAATGATTGTTGACTGGGTTTCTCTTTGACTTTGCTAAACACATTTTGATTGAATGTGTGATTTCTTTAATTTGATTTCTTTTCTTGCAGTGTGTGAACAGTCTGCCAAGTTTTTGTTTCTGACAGTCAGGAGTACTTTTATGGAAATGTTTTATCATTATCTTTATACATTTTGGGTTCCTTATATGTTTGCTTGCTTTAGTTTGAGGGTACTTTGGGGTACCTGATTATTTTAATTAGAAGTGGTATTTTCTTTATAGTATTTTCCTGTTACATATTTTTTATGGATCATTGACTGTGATCACTGTGCAAAGGATTTTTCCCTTACCACGACTCATGGGCGACTGCATAAGAAAGAGGGTATAGAAATGAAGCCACCCACAGTAAGGTACAGTGGGACTTGCCTCCTTTCTAAACACTTTTCTTGTTTTGTTGTTGTATATTAATCTCTTTTTTCTCTATGCTTTCCATAAAACTTCATTTTTTTCCAAGGAAAAAATGTGTTGACGTGATAGGAGAACCTCATGCAAATAATTTACCTAGAGAACAATTATTATCCCTGTGTTTGTACTTACATCATGCTGCACTGCCTGTATAAAGCAATGAGGAAATAACTAGCATTATTACACAACGATGACTAATCTCTCTCAAGAAGATTATCTATCAGCGCCCCCATTCCAGTATTACTCATGCTGCAAAAGTATGTATGTGTAAGAACTATTTCTGATCATCTTTCTTTCAACAGATTACATTCATGTCTCCAGTGTGTATACCATCTGTCAGTCTGTGAACTCTATATGGATAAATCCACACACACAAATTCACAGACACTACCACACACACACATATTCTGTGAAGCTCATGAGATTGTGACAGTTTTGATTTTTTTAAAATATATTTATTTATTTATTTGACATTTGCTTACCAGGAAAGTCGGACTTGGGTCCTAGGATCCCATTTTCAGCAGACGCCTGAGGAGAAAAGCTCTAAGGTACATGGGAATTAATAATACTTTACAATAGAATTCTCATTCAACTAAAATATTCATGTCAAATTGCAATGGAAGAGACATGCCAGACATTCAGACATTCACAAAGGGAACAAAAGTAGGAACTCCACTACAATCCAGATTAGCTCTCTGAAGAGGAAAAAGAGAGGACCAACAGCACAAGGGGAAGCATAGGAACAGACGATATGGTGAAGAAGGGAATCAGTGTGTGTGACAAGAGTAGCAGATGTGGGACGAGAGCAAAGATGCTAGGGGTAACAGAGGTGCAGTCAACATGCAAGTATAAATACAAACAGAAGTAGGAGGGAGAGAATGCAGTGAAAGCATAGTGAGGGGCAGAGGTTGTTAAGGAGGTAGTCAGAGGCATTAAGGTTGCTGTAATAGACTGTTGGAAAAGGTAGCCAAGGCAGAGGAATACAGAACTAAGTGGGATTAGAGCAGGAATAGATCCATGCTTGCTTAAGAATTATTTCAGTGTATATTTTAATGAGAGAAAGAGTTATTTCTATTATTTGTTGGAAGATCGTTCCAGGCTTTGTTGATGTGATGGGAATAGAGGCATTTTGCAGCATTTTTATTGGGCTTATGAACTGATAGAGGTTGTTTGCCTTTGGATCTTATAGATTTAGTGGGAACCAAGTAGAAAGCACCACAGTCGAGCTGGATATAGGCAACAGTTTATTCAGTTCCAAACACTGAACACAAAGTGAAAAGACCCACACCTAATGCTGTAAAAGTACAAGTAACGTTTTCGTCATCAACTTCATCAGATAAATTTCACAATCCCATAATTCCCTTTATATAGACACACTCAAAGAAATCAATTAATCAATTAATGTAAACAACAGGATGTCATTAAAAACTGTCCTTATATGGTCATGTCAGTGTTATTTTAAAATCATTTTACTTTAAGTTGATAAAAATCACTTTCATATATTAAAAAACACATCATATTCTTAAAATTGATTTTAAAAACATTTTTTTAAATTATCATAAATAACTTACATTTAAATAAAATTTATTTAAACTATAAAATTCATTTAAAAATACAAAAGGTATATACAAAATAAATTTATGTTGTTGTCTTTGGCTCTTTGGATTTAGTGGGAAGGTAGCTAGGAAGAATGGAGGTTAGAGCAGGGCTGGCAGTGGGTTTACGTATAACGTTGTGAGCTGTTAAGAGCTGTATGAAGGGGAGCCATTGCGGTAGCTCTAGCCATCTTAATGTTTAGAGGTGCAGCAGTGAGTATAATTGGGAGAAAATGTGGCAAATTTTGCAGTTTTATTGTAGCAAGCTTCAAGTTTAGAAAAGAAGGAGATATGGAGATTGGTAATGATATTTGCTCCATATATACTAGGTATGTATTAGCAAGAGTGATTCTGGTGGATTGGTTAAAAAAAGGAGAATGCCTGTAGAGCATGGCTAATTTCTGGTGGATTTTTTTTTTATGTTACTTTAGATATAGATATCAAATTTTAAGTTTTCATCGATGATTATGCCTAGCAACTTAGTGTAAGGGACCTCTTCAATTACAGCGCTATTTAAGGAATGAATTTTAAAATGTGATTTATTTACTATTTACCCTTTTGGGAGAAAAGTAGCAATTGAGAGTTGTTTAACTAGAGTTCAATAAATGAAAAAGCTTCTTGGGTCATGAGTTGCAGGTCAGTTAAGTTATTTGATGAGCAAATAATAGTTGAGTCATCAGCATATTGGATTCATTTGAATTTCTTAGCTGATAAATGAAGATTATTTATAAAGATGCTGAACAGAAGGAGCACCTGTGATGTCTGGTTGAAAGGGAGAAAGAGAGCCATGTTAATTAACTGACTGTTGTCTGCCTGTGTGATAACTTTTGAACTGTGCAAGGGAAGATGATGTAAGATCAAGAGAGGAAAGTTTTTGTAATAGCTTAGTGTGTGAGACTGTATCAGATGCCTTAGATTGGTCTAGAAACAGTGCAGAAACAAGTTCACTGGAATCTCTACCATAATTTATGGTATTCATGAAGGATAAGAGAGTGGTTGATGTGATGTGGTCTGAAGCCGTGCTGTGTTGGACACAGTACTGACTTATGGACAAGATAATTAATGAGTTGTAAATGGAAACATGTTTCAAGTATTTTGGACAAAGGTGACAGGATTGCAATGGAACAGTCGTTAGATCAGATGTGTTGCCTCCTTTGTATAGTGGGATAACATATACCTTTATCCAGACGGAGGGAAGATATGATTCAGAGACTGATCTGTTGATAAGAATACTTACTGGGTAAGCTATGGCCTCAGCATTCAGCTTTATGTATTCTGCAGGGAGGTTATCTCAAGAGATTGAACTGGGCTTGAGTTTTAGAAGAAGTTTCATTATGAAGTTGGTGGAGACGGTGGAGTGTAAAGGTTAAAGCAGTAGCAGTGGGACATTGAGTGAAGACAGTATTTTATGCTCATAGAAGTATTTGAAGCAGGGAACTGATTAAAAGTAGGTAGAGCATGGGTATTGTTTGACTCAAGGTTGGAGATGCTGTCGATGAAGTGACAGAGTGTGGCAGTTTCACTAGGGGATTTATCAAAGTAAGGGCTAGGATTATGTTTTGTGCCTGGTTTGAGAAGTGAGTTGACTGATGACCAGAATTGTTTGAGGTTATGAGAGGTGTTAGTTTGCAGGTTGGTACATATTTTTTTATCAGTGTTAATGAGATTTTTGACTTTGTTATGGAGTTGGTTGTAATGTAGTAGTTTGTCAGCAGCTTTGTTTTTTTGCTATTCATTCCATGCTTTGTCTCTTAGTGACATTAATTGTTTGGTGGCACATAACAGAAATGGGGTATGACTGTTTTTGATTTGTTTAGTCCGAGTGGGAGCTAAGCTATTCAGAATGATTAGGAATTTGATACTAAAGAGATGTATGGCTTCACTGAGAGGAAGAGGTTTTAAGGTTGACTAATCAGGGGATTTTAATATGTTCAAAAAGGTCTGTATATTGAAGTTTGTTAAGTTATGGATAGTCTTTTATGCATGTATACTGGGGGTATGTTTTGATATTCTAATGTTATAGGATGTCAGGTGATCACTAAGAGTGTTGGGAAGGGTACAGATTGTGTATACTTACACGGATCGGATACTAGAATCAAGTCTAAAGTTGATCCTTGTGTGCTGTTTTTGTCGTACCTTATAGGAGTTGCTACTAGCTGATAGAGGTTGTAATAATTTATTGTGGCATTGGGAGAGGTAGATGTTAAAGCTAATACATTGACGTTGATATTGTCAAGAATTATTGTGTTGTAAGAGATATTTGTAGAAATTCAAGACAGGATGTTTTTAACTGTTGGGATGTTTTGACCTGGGGGGACGTACATGACTACTATACACAGGTTCTTTGAATTGTTTATTTTTAAGGAATTTATGAGTAGCTCAGCATTATCAAATTTAGGGATATGGCCAGAGTAATTAGAAACAGTGAAGAGAATATTGTAAAATAAGGCAATTCCACCTGCTTTTTATGTAATCTGTCTAGTCTGATTACCTTGTTGCAAATGCATGAGTGTCCAGAAAAGCAATCAGTAAGGACAGGCTAAATTTTGGTTTAAAAGTAACTACTGTAACAGCTGAACAAGTGCATAGGAGAATTACAGGTAAAGATTAGGTAAACTGCAGGAAAGATGCCACAGCAAAAAAGGGGTTTTTAGTAGTAAATAAGACCAGAGACCAGAGAATGCAACAGGGAATAAGGTGGGCTAAGGGAAAAATAATTAACTAGAAAATAGTACAATGGAGTAAAATCTATGGTGAGCAATAATAGTAGGAAGAGAAGGGAAAATGGAAGGCAGTATGGGGTAGTGAGTACATACTGATGTTGTGCTGGAGACCCGATTAAAGGTATTGAAAGGTAATATGGATTATACCGCAATTTCAAGACATAAAGCAGTAGGTTGCAGGCAGGAGCTAAGAACAGGGGTCCGAGTAAGTAGGTGAAGCCTGTTCACTTTTCGTTAATGGTCTGTAGCAACAGTTGTTTCAGGGTAGTGGAAGCAAGTCTTTACAGAAATAGGTTGCAGGCAGGAGCTGAACACAGGAGTCCGAGTAAATAGGTGAAGCCTGTTCACTTTTGGTCAATAGTCTATTGCAGCAGTTGGTTTGGGGTGGTGGAAGCAAGTCTTTACTTCAGTTAGCTCGCACACATCACTGCAGACATAGGAGTACCATTCTAGCATAAAACTTATTAAGTTTCAAAGTTTCTTTCTGAGCAGTTCTTTTATGTCTGTTTTCCGGATCTATATTATGACATCAAAATCCCCAGGTCAGCTAATGCCTGTTCGCCGACCACTGAACAGTGAAATGTCATTTCTGCGAAAAGCCACTAAAGTGAATTTTTTCACCCCAATGTGGGGGGCTGTGCCCCCACACCCCCCCCAACTTATTATACCAACTCAGAGATCATACTACAGTGGGGAAAAGGGCAAATTCATGATGATGATGACCAAGCAATTTTTTCCCCTTGGAAAAAATTTGCTGTAGTGACCATTCACAGAAATGACAGTTTGTTGTTTATTGGTTGGCGAACAGGTGTTCTCTGACTTCAGTTTTTGATAACGTAATATAGACCCTGATTTCCACAGTGACCATTTATGTTCTGTTTTTTTGCTACAGATAGAGTCCTTAATATATTTATTGGCCTAAGTGGTAGCTGATAAAGAAGCTTGAACCTCCTCATTTACCCAGTTATTGAAAACCGTTTAATTAATTAATGGATACATTCATAGGGTTATACAATGAATTCTACCTGGTCACTACAACTGCATTACTGTACACTCTCAAAGCATTTTAACTGTAAATTGTGGCACACCATACTATCAAAATTAGTTTCAAAAAAACAGTAGGGGGGTCTATAAACGTAAGTACATTGAATACCTCTTCACTGATCCATTTTCAACGAAAGTGAAACTCCATGAATGATTGTTACATCAAAATTTTTCCCAAGGTAAGTAACCAGTGAGACATCTTTGGGATTCTGCCCTTTTCCTCTCTGTAGTGTGATCTCAGAGTTGGTATATTTAGTTGGGGGTGTCTGGGTGCAGCCCCACACATTGGGGAGTCTGGTGGGGGTGCAGCCCCCACCAGGGTGTGTTTTAAATTGTTCTGTTTTTATGCGATCGTTACATTGGCCCACTGAATACTTACCCTGGGAAAAATGTTGATGTAATCAATGTTCTTGGAGCTTTGCTTTCACTGAAAATGAGTCGATGAAAAGGTATTTGATGTATTTACTTTTCGTTGATAGAATACTGCGGTGGTGGTGCTGCGGTAGCATTGTCGCCTCACAGTAAGACATTGTCCTGTTCGATTCTCAGCTAGAGCGTCTTCTATGTGGAGACATGCGTGAATGGGCGTACCTTCGTTGAAGGCTGTGTGTCAGGGCCGGCAACTCAGCATGTAAAAATCTACTGCCAATCATTAGTGGACCGGAGTTCTGCTGTGGCGACCCCTAACCGGGAAAAGCCGAAAGACACAACAACTTTTCGTTGACAGACTATAGACCCAACCAATAGAGCATACCAAACATCATTCCACCTAAGGAGTTTCTTCTCTAACAATGCAGTTTGAACATAAATGAGAGGCACACTCCCATTCTTATCCTAGTAGACAAAACCTATATACAGCTGTTAGAAAATAACACTTACAATTTAATATCCATTTAATCATCTATTTATTCGACAAGACACACAGCTCAATCTAAATCCAGGATATGCTTAGCCATATCATGATGATGTTTTAAACTGACTTGTTATTTACCCTCCAAAATGTTTCTCATGTCCTAACCCATGTGATTGATTCTATGAGTTAAATCTTCTGATCCAGAATAAAAATCAGATTCACTACTGCATATTGAGACTTGGGGAATGCATTTCAAAATATGTAGTATCAGAGACCCGATTAAAGGTATTGAAAGGTAATATGGAATATACCACAATTTCAAGACATACAGCAGTAGGTTGCAGGCAGGAGCTGAGAACAGGGGTCCAGGTAAATAGGTGAAGCCTGTTCACTTTTCGTTAATGGTCTGTTGCAGCAGTTGTTTCAGGGTAGTGGAAACAAGTCTTTACAGCAGTAGGTTGCAGGCAGGAGCTGAATAAAGGAGTCTGAGTAAATAGGTGAAGCCTGTTCACTTTTGGTCAATGGTCTATTGCAGCAGTTGGTTTGGGGTGGTGGAAGCAAGTCTTTACCTCAGTTAGCTCACACACATCACTGCGGGCATACAGGAAGCATTCTAGCATAAAACTTTTTAAGTTTCAAAGTTTCTTTCTGAACAGTTCTTTTATGTCTGATTTCTGGGTCTATATTATGACATCAAAATCCCAGGTTAGCTAATGCCTGTTCGCCGACCACTGAACAGCAAAATGTCATTTCTGTGAACAGCCACTACAGTGTATTTTTTTACCCCAATGTGGGTTGCTGTGCACCCACATCCCCCTAACTAAATATACCAACTCAGAGATCGTACTACACTGGGGAAAAGGGCAAATTCATGATGATGAGGACCAAGCAATTTTTTCCCCTGGGGAAAAAATTCACTGTAACGACCATTCACAGAAATGACAGTTTGCTGTTGCTTGGTTGGCAAACAAATGTTCGCTGAATTCAGTTTTTGATAATGTAATATTGACCCTGATTTCCACAGTTACCATTTATGTTCTGTTTTTTGCTACAAATAGAGTCCTTAATATATTTATTGGCCTAAGTGGTGGCTGATAAAGAAGTTGAAACTCCTCATTTAAACAGTTATTGAAAATCCTTTAATTAATTAATTAATTAATTAATGGATACATTCATAGGGGTATAAAATGAATTCTACCTGGTCACTACAACTGCATTACTGTACACTCCCAAAGCATTTTAACTGTAAATTGTGGCACACCATACTATCAAAATTAGTTTCAAATTTAACCAGTAGGGGGTCTATAAAAGTAAGTACATTGAATACCTCTTCACTGACCCATTTTCAACGAAAGTGAAACTCTGTGAATGATTGTTACATCAAAATGTTTCCCAGGGTAAGTAACCAGGGAGACATCTTTGGGATTCTGCCCTTTTCCTGTCTGTAGTGTGATCTCAGAGTTGGTATATTTAGTTGGAGGGTATGGGGGTGCAGCACCCCACATTGGGGAGTTTGGAGGTGTAGCCCCCACCAGGGTGTGTTTTAAATTGTTCTGTTTTTATGCAATCGTTACATTGGCCCACTGATTACTTACCCTGGGAAAAATGTTGATGTAACCAATGTTCTCAGAGTTTTGCTTTCACTGAAAATAAGTGGATGAAAAGGTATTTGATGTATTTACTTTTCGTTGATAGAATATAGACCCAACCAATAGAGCATACCAAACATCATTCCACCTAAGGAGTTTCTTCTGTAACAATACAGTTTGAACATAAATGAGAGGCACACTCCCATTCTTATCCTAGTAGACAAAACCTATATACAGCTGTTAGAAAATAACACTTACAATTTAATATCCATTTAATCATCTATTTATTCGACAAGACACACAACTCAATCTAAATCCAGGATATGCTTAACCATATCATGATGATGTTTTAACCTGACTTGTTATTTACCCTCCAAAATGTTTCTCATGTCCTAACCCATGTGATTGATTCTATGAGTTAAATATCCTGATCCAGAATAAAAATCAGAGTCACTACTGCATATTGATAGAATTGAGACTTGGGAATGCATTTCAAAATATGACATAAATGACAACTGGTATGAAGTAACAAAGCATTTCTACTAAAAAATTTCCTATAAATAGTTGGAACAAGAGAACGATAAAGGGTATTGTAGTAATGCCATCCAAAAAATCTATGCTGAATAACTGAGTTTGCCCTGTCAACAGAATACCAAATTCTCTAGAGTTTAAGTAACAAATTCAACAAAATATGGTTGATCCCCCTTCCAATTTTTCCAAGAGTCAGCTTTTCTTCACCATATCAACAGAATCCAAGTAATAATTTTAATAGAATTAGGCAGATATTCAAATTCCAAATAGCATATAAAGAGATCAGAATACAAAGGGGCAAAAGCTGTCTCCATAGCAGTACTCATAAAATGTGAATCTCAGTCATTTTCATAATAAAAATACTAATAAACATATGTGTCAAATCTAGTTCACTGAGCTGAACAATGAAATCATTAAACTCAAAAGAATACCAATTAGCTTATATAAACTAAAACTTTAGAGCACTTTAAGTACATTCAAGCAGTATGTTTGTATAAAGAGAATTAACAACTAAGGAACACATATACAACTCCATTTACCTTGTACCCCAGCCATGAATTATAAAAACTCAGTAGTATCTTTTCACTGGGATCTAATAAGTAGTAATAGAGGCTTTGGGCCTACTTCAAGAAAAGTAGAACAAGGTTGATTAGGACAGATGATTATATAAAGGCAGGGAAGTTACGCATCAATCTTGTTATAAGCTCTGTTTCCCTTTCCCCTTTTGATCTGACATCAGAATTTAAGGAACAAATTGACACTTTTTTGGAATACTGTGTTCGTTCATGTATAATTTCTTAGGATTTGAAAAAGTAATGTCAAATAGATGACACTCTTAACTTGATCACTGCTATGATAACCTCAACTATGTGGATTGAATCCTGACAAGAATTCAACATCCAGTCAACTTCCAAAACCTTTAGGACACATTCCATTCATCCAAATCTTTAGTCAACTCAAGTTGAGCTGACTAAAATTCAGTTGTGGTCATGAAGCCCCTCAGTGCTGTCCTGCTACTGAAAATATTCCTTCTCTGTGGAATTTTGAGGATCGGCAGTTGAGTAATGCCACTTCTTTGTTAGGCAGATAAGTTCTGTAAGGAGCAGGGGGGCACCTTCCACTTTGTATTTTATAAAAGAAAAGTTCCTTTTACTGTGAAACTTCAATATGTTTTAGCTAGAAAAAAAGTCATTTTATTGACTGTAATGTGACTTTTGTTTGATTTTAAATGTTGCAATTACTCTTTTACTTTTGGGGTAAATGGCTGTTAAAACTTAATTTTATGTAGATGTTGGAGTGCCCTTTGTGAGCAAGGAAAGCAAGGACTCTAGTAGGTCTTTGGGAAGTGGCAGGGGACACCATTCTGCTTAGCCAGAAAGTGTGCCCATCCATGGGCATTGCTTTGTTGCAAAGGTTGATCAGTTTCTTTAGATTTTCCTGTAAAAAAGAAGCAAAACACTTAAACATTATCTCTTCTCCTGTCTGTTACCCTGGGCAAGAGATATTTATTAGCCTTTGTTTACAGTTAAGTGTAGGCTGTTGACCCCTTCTCATATGATTATTTCTAGTACAAGAAAAATGGTTTCAAATTTTTCTGATTCAATAGTTTGAACCCCAAAATGATTGTAAAAGCCAAGATTTTGTGTTATCTCCACAGAATTCTGATTCAGATTCTGGGGAGGGTATGGCTTAGGCCGGTAAATCTGAGAGATTTTCTTTCTCTTTCTCTAAAACTGTGTCTATATTGAATCTGTTGTTTTACTGGGAAAACAGTGAGGTTTCTCAGTCCCTCAGGAAACGTTATGATTTGTTATAACTGGATTTTCCCGAATCTCGTCCTCGTATTCCCCTTTTCTGTCTACCCTGGAGGACGTTTTTGTCACAGTCTGCATTTCTCCTGACAGCCAGCCTACTTACCCCAACTAAATAGGTAGACTTTATGAAGTACCTCAGTATTTAAGTTTTTACATAGTTATTCCACTTCAGTCCCAGCAGCTATTGCCTTATTGAACCAAGCAGCTGGTAGACATTTGCTAATACTAATCCCTCTCCTTCTGACAAGGATGGGAAGGCTTTGGCTAAATTTGAGGAAATGTGTATTCTTCTGCAATACTTGGTTTTAGAAAGTTATACAGATCAATTTTGAGAATATGAGAAATATTTTGGCATCGGTTTCCTCGCGAGGATAAATTTGTTTTGTATAGTTAGTGTGTTCTGTGTCTCAAGTTACTACCCACTGTCTGAAATGTGCGTATGATTCTGATGATGCCACTTCCAGGGCTTCTGCCACTGGAAATGTTATGAGAAGGTTTGCCTGGCTGCATTCTTAAAACCATCCAGAGGATGTTAAAATGAGATCCTAAATTATTTCTTGTCTAGAGCACTAGTGTTTGGACCCTCTGCTGCAGATGTCATTAAAAAGTGCCAAGGGATTTAATGTTTCCAACACAACTTTCTTTAACAAGAGAAACAATCTCAGCAAGCTGCTGAAATGCAAACATTTGAAAAAAACAATGATAGGAAGGCACCAAAAAGAGAACAGGAACTTTCAGAACAAATTACAGTCTAAGTCTGATTGACTTGATGAGGGATTTCCAACCCTCCTTCAACCCTGGCAGTCTTCTAATCCTGCTAGAAAGTCTGAACCTCCATTTCTGTCTTTGGCAACAGACAATTTGAGCAGGAAGTCTAATCAAGACTGGATCCATACCTCCTCATCTAACAATATTATATTGCATGGCATTCTGCCAGATAGCTTGAATGACTATCTCCCAGTCTATGTAATCAGGCACCCTAATAGTAACCCAAAAACTCATCAGTTTAAACTAGTTAGGAAGCTCATTACCTTTTATAAGGAAACTATTCTGAACACACTGACACTATATAAATGGGAATCACATAGGACTCTTCATATGGACAACACAGTCAATGAGTTCAATACTGTCTTCTTAAGAATATTTGCCTCACTAGTCCCCTCAGAAATAAAAAGGGTAAAAACTAACCCTGACCCTTGACTATCTAAAGACACATGACAACTCATCACCCAATGAAACAAATTCTGGTACGGATAGACAAAAACAAAACAATTAATGACATGAAAGCCTATTATAGAAATCAGTGTAACCAGGCAAAATATAACATAATCAGAGAAAGGAAACATTTCTTCTCTGAAAAATCAGCCTCACACAATAATAATCCCAAAATGTTCTGGAGATCTTTCAACAAGCTTCTAAACCCTCACCAGGCAACTCCATCAACTGCATTACAACACTCAGTAAGGACAGCATATATAACTGATTTAGTTCTTTCTTTATTCAGTTTGGGCTAGCTATGGCTACCTCCATCACTACCTTAACTATCTTGGTCCCACCACAAACCAACAACCAACAAACACCCTTTGTCTTCAAACCTGTACTTACAACTTTTATAAAAAATATAATGATGACTAAAAGCCACTACCTTGGCCCCAGATGACCCATCAGGCAAATACCCAAAAATGGCAGTAGAGGCCCTTGTCCACCCCATCTCTATTCTGATCAGTTACTCCATACTAGAAAATGAGGTGCCATTACTATAGAAAAAATCATATATTATACAACTGCCCCCCATTAATATTAAAAAACGTGCACGCTGATTGGTCAGTGTGCACGTTGTAAATCAGAGTTATAGTAATGGAAAAAGGTCCGGTCGCCCGAACTTTTTCCATACTATAACTCTTTTTTCACACTGTTTCGCTATGTTAAAGGAGTTTAACATAGCGAAACAGCTTTAAAAAAAGCAACGGAGATTCTCCGTTGCTTTTTTAAAGCTGTCTTGCTATGTTAAATCCATTTAACATAGCGAAAACAGTTTGTAAAAAGCAACGGAGATCTTGCTTTCTCTGTTGCTTTTGCCCACAGTTCTGATGTACTGCGTAGGCATACGCATGCGCAGTACATCAGAACTGCCGCAGAATACCAGACAGCTGCAGAAGCGCAGCAAGGAGGCATTATACAATGCCATTATTTAAGAAAAGTAATTATTTTTTTTCTTAAATAATGTCATTGTATAATAGCAATAACCCACTTCTGGGTGTGGGTAATGCTGGATTTACCCACGGTTGGCTTTGTTTGGCCACTCGGGCTTTGCCCTCATGACCAAGCCATGCCAACCGTGGGTAAATCCAGCATTACCCACACCCAGGCATGGGTTATTGCTATATTATACCTTTCCATAAGAGTGGGCATTCTACCTATTTCTCTAACTTTCAGATAATAGCCGTACTTCTTCCCTTTTCCAAAATTCTAGAAATACGCATACACTAACCATTTCTGAAACATCTACTAGTCAACCAGCTCCTGTCTTCCACCCAGTATGATCTCTGCCCACACCACAGAACTACAACTACTCTGCTAAACTTTGTTAACACTTTCATCCCTTATAGGGATGAAGGGGACCTGGTCTCCACACTGTTTTTACATCTGTTCAAAGCCTCTGAAACAGTATCTCTCCAGAAACTCCTGCCCAAGCTTGACTCCATAGGGCTTGCCCAAGCATCATTTTTCTGTTTCTACAGCTCTCTCTCTAATAGGGCACAAGCAGTCAAGTTCATAGGTTCATACATGTTTACTAGGCTAATGACCACAGGGGCCTTTTTAAGCCTAGTCACGCATCCCAAATCTCTGACAAGTTCTGGTACCCTTGATTAGTGCAAGCAGGGACTTGGGAGGTGAAGCATTTACAAGCAGGGTCCGGAGAAATAAACCATTTACAGGATGCCTGTGTCCATTAAAGACATAGTTGCTAAACCAGGGATACATTTCCTGTTCCCCATCCAACTGTCCAAGTTACACTTGAATTAGATTAAGGAGGAACTCTGCTTCACTTGGATGGGGAGCCTGGTTCATAAATGGGGTAGTCTCTGGGATACATACTTGTCTCTACTGCAGGTCCTATTTATATCACAGGCAAGGTTTAAGTCTTTAAAATAGGTAATCCTGGTGTTGTTTGTTTTGCAGATATGCAGGAGGTCCATCAGAGTGTGGTCTGACAACACCTTGTGTGCCAGGCATAGATCTATCCTCAACAGCCTCTGGGAGACAGAATACAGTGATAGGGCCTTGAGGCGGTCTACACAGGACATGGTACTTACACCTTTTTCCTTTTAGTGAGGAACATCTATAGATGTTCCAATTGTTGTATATTCCTGGTTAGGTACATATCAAAGGGGGCAGTGTACACAAAGATAGGTCTGATGAATGCCAAATACAATGGAACAATGACTTCCTTGGACCTAGAAGCCATATCTTTGGTTGAGCAGCATAGAATGACTTCCTCACTACTATAGACTAGATTACTGTCTATGTGTGTCCTTAAGTCCCTGACTTATGGGTCAACTAAAAGGCGTGTGTTGACAATATGATAGTTACAAGGGGTGGATGACTTCCCAAATTATACTATTATGCATTTCATGCCATTTAGTTTTAGTCTGTGGCTCTGACACCAGTTGTTTGTCTGTGTCAGCCCTTCCTGGAGAACATTTGTGTTGGTGTGGGATTCAATGACAGATCCTACTTTGCAGTCATCTGCAAATTTAGTCAGAAAGAGGCCATTGACATTGGCCTTGACTTCAGAGAAGTAAATGCCAGAAAGGAGTGGTCCCAGGATTGGTCCCTGAGGGACTCCACTTGTGAGTGGCCACTTTTAGAGGTGGACTCCTGAATTTTATTTTCCTGGGTCCTGTCTCCAACCCAGTTGGCTATCCACTGGCTGACATAAGGGGTTTGTACGTAACCTACTGAGTTTGTCAACAATGCCTGAGCAGGATATTGTTACAAATGCATTGGCCAGGTCAAGGTAGGCAATGGGAACCTTTTTGTCCTCATCCATTCTTTGGTGACCTTCTCAAAGAAATCCACCAGATTGACAGGGCATGACCTGCTCTTGACAAAACTAAATTGGGTTGGGTCCAGTTTCTGGAGGTTTTCTATATCATTATTGATCATCTCCATGATAATTCTTTCCATGGTTTTGCATATGAGACTACTGAGACTTATGGGTCTGTAGTTTCCAGGGTCTATAGATAGCCCACCTTTGTGCAGAGGGATGACTGTTGCTGTTCTCCATTCATGAGGCAAAAGTCTGTTTGGAGGTTAGAGTTGAATAGCAATTTTACAGGGCCTGATAGGTCATGTCTCACACTATTTAGAAGGTATCCAGGGATATTGTCTGGGCCCATTGATGCAGTGTTCTTGGCCTTAGAGACAGCATTAAGGACCTGTTTCCTGGTGATAGCAGGGGGAGTTATATTTGAGGGTATCTTCTGAGGAAAGGTTGAGGGGTAGACGGGTAAAGTTGGAGCTGAATCTGTTGGCTAGTAGGTTTGCTATATCTTTTGGCTCAGTATAGGTGGCTCTATTTACAATGAGATTTGCACACATTTGTGTATTGCCTTTGAGGTTGCAGACATAGCTAAAGAATACCTTGTGGTTGCCCTTAGCCTAGGAGGACAAATTTACCTCAAATTTGACTTTGGTAGACTATTTGTCCTCTGAGTTTTTGTTTAGTTTGATGACAGTGCTTTTATCCTGCTGGGTGCTGCACCTCCTAATTTTTGCCATGATGTTCTTTCTTCTGTTATACAGCCTACTTACTGATTTTGTGATTCCACTAGGGTTGCTTTTTAAAGTATTTATTCCTGGTGGGTACAGCTGCCTCTATGCAGCTATTAATGTGCTTGTTTAGGGTTTATGTAAACATTTCAGCATAGTCAGCAAGGTTCTCAGGGTTTATGGAGGCTACAGATTTGCCAGGTTATCACTTAATAGCAGGAAATTCACTTTAGAGTAGTTTCTGAATATTCTAGGGTTATGGGGTCCAGGTTTTATTTTTACTTCAAAGGAGGCCATTTTGTGGTCTGACTATACCAGAGAAGACATTACACTAGGTGATGTGCAGCATTATCCCATATTAGTGAGGACCAGATCCAGTATTGCTGCACCCCTGGTTGGTGTATTGACAATCTGATCGAGGGAGTTTGTGTTTAGAAAATCCAGGAATCTCTGTGCCTGTACATTTGGTGTCTTGCAGGATTCCCAGTTAATAGTGGGATAATTAAAGTCACCCATGAATATGGTATTGGGTGGTATGGTGAGTTTCAATACAAGATATGGGTTTCCTGGGCATAGACGGAGACCTATAGATTGCAGGGAAGTGGTATTGGATTTTGCTTATGGTGATTTGAACATGGAGAAGCTCAAGTGCTTTGTCCTGTTTGACCAGTTGAGGTATATTTATTTCTGATGTAAATCAAGACACCTCCACCTTTAACCCCTGTTTGTGTAGTAGCTAGAATAAATGTGTGGAAGGCATTATAACCTTTCGCTGTCAATGTGGTCTCCATGGCTTTAAACCATGTCTCATTGACCACACAGGCATCAGCATTCTCTCGGGTAAAGAAAGCTTCTAGGGAGTGGAGTTTTTTGTTTAGACTCCTAGAACTGAGCATTAATACCTTTAGATTTACTTGGTTTCGATTTGCTATATCAGAAGTACTTTTAGTTTGGCATTACCTAAAAAGGGCACTATGGAAGAGGACAATGTTTGAGCTAATATTTGAAAGCCTAGAGGGGAGAGGTGCAGACCATCCCTGGTAAAGCAGCAGGGTTTGTTGATCATCTCCCTCCATGGTGACAGATATTGCACCCCCTTAGAATGACACCAGAAACTAAGCCAATTATTAAATTCAGTCAACTTTTGTTCATACTGTGGCATCTTCCTTGGAGAATGTAAAATGCTGCTCAATTCTAGGCTCATATCAACCTGTGACAAATATTATGAGAGTTCCATGATATCTCTTTTCATATATTCTAGGGAGGCACATCTTCAGTCATTTACACCTACATGGACTATGAATGAGTCATACTGGTACTTGCGATCCAATGACCTGAGTGCATGCATGACATGGCTAAACAGCTTCAGTTTTCAATGTATCAAGGTTGTGGTCCCTCAGGGATCAATTCTCTGACTACTATTCTTTATTCTCTTCATTAACCATCTTCACACTTCTACCTCTCATGCCAGCATAGTTCATTATACTGACTGCTCTGCCTTAATCTGCTAAACAAAAACTCTACCCAAACTCCAAGCCCTCACTCAGAAATCATTTTCTTCTTATACCACAGCAACTCTCAGCACAGAAACCCACATTTACCATTACCTCTGGAAATAATACAATTATTGAGCATATGAAACAGACAAGACTACTAGATGTCATTACTGATGAATGCATGAAGTTTAATCGCCATGTATCTCAAAAAATTAAACAAAATCACCAGAAACTGGGCTCTAATACAAAACAAAAATTTTACTTACTGATGCTGCAGAGAGACACATAGCCATCCCTGTTCTGTGCTGCTCCAATTGTTACAGCACTTCAGACCTCAGTGCTAAATAAATTACAGCAATGGTACAATAAAACTGCCAACTTTGCAACTAACCACCACTATAGAGAGAACCACTGTCTCACCCTTAAATAACTAATTGGGTGGAACTTTCATGCCTACTGTAACTCACTTTGCTTATTGTGGTATACAAATTAACTTACAAGCCTGCAAACTACTGCTCTGATTAGTATTACACAATTTTATACTACATACACAGCATTAAAGTCCCAAGATAATGTTTTACTCAGTATTGCAGTACTGCCAAACCACACAATTCTGCAGACATCTCTTTATGCTCCAGATTGATAACTATTTGAAATATTGAGACACCCTAGAGTGAGTCTCGAAATATGGAGACTAAATGGCCAAAAGATAGGAATTATATATGTGTGTGTGTGTGTGTGTGTGTGTGTGTGTGTATATATATATATATATATATATATAGAGAGAGAGAGAGAGAGAGTGAGATACCAAGTTCAAGGTGCCATTTCTGTGAATATTCCCTTTTCTCTGAGGTATTGCAATCTTGGTGTTGGTATGTATAATTTCAGGGGGTGTGGGATGTTGCCCGCCAAATGGGGGGTGCAGGGGGGGGTTGCCTCCCTGCAAAAAAAAAAAAAGTTTGAAGGAGAAGAGCAATTTTCAAAATTTACTCTTCTCCTGTGTTTTCAGTCTTTCTTTTTTTTTTTTTTTTTTTTGGCTTGTCGGCACTCGACATTTCAAGTGCCGAGATTTCAGTAAGGCGCGCATGGAACACTTTACCATTATCCATTAGAACTGTGTGCAATATCAGCTTTTTTAAATTACAGCTCAAGGTTCACCTAGTGAATAACTGGTTCTGCTCCTGCATTACTCCTGGCTAATCATGCTATTTTTTTTCTCAACATCCTGTCACTCTTTCCTGTTTATTCCATCTCTGCTCTAGTGTGACAATTGCTCTCACCTTTACTTACCTTGTTTTATAAGGCTATTTTACTATTACTTTTACTGCAGCCTAGCTACCTATCCCACTTTTCATGTAACTATAACTGTACACCTCAAGGTATGCTATATACCCACGCTGCTCTCTTTCCCACTTGTCTTTCCGACTCACCACATCTACCTCATTGTCTTTCTTCTCATAACCTAAGTTTCTTCCTCTGATCTCTCTCATCTAGTTATGCTAAGACAGCCTACTCCCAATATTAGTTCTTCTTATTACACACACTATTGTATATATCTCACTTCTCAACCCAAATGAAAACTGTTTTATACTTATTTCTTATTTCTAGTACAGTTAGCCTGATTCCTTATGCTATTACTTCCTGAATGTTAATAGTCAGGAGTCACCACTCCATGTCACCATTCCTTACGTGTGCAATATGAACATAAGAATGTATCACACTACAAGTGATGAAGTGCAATAATCCCAATGTGAAGTCATACCCCAGGATTCACTAACTTTCCGTGTAAGACTAAGTTAATCTTACATGGAAACTGCAGTCTAAGAGTAAGACGTCAGCATGCCATGCATATTCATGAGGGTGCGCTGCCTCAACTCTAAGGCTAACACGGAGCGTGCACAAGTGCAGGGGGCATGTCGGACTGTCGAGCAGTCCAAAAATCCACGCCCCTGCAAGTCTCTCAATTGGGAAATGTCAACTGACATGAGCAAGTCCGCTCAAATGTGTACATACCCAACACTACACTGCCCCACATTCTAAACCCCTGTACAATTATAAAATGTAAAGCTTTTATTTTTTTTTTTTATTATTCCCGATATAGCTGCCCGTATTTGCACGTGTTTGCGTGAGTTTGCCCATTGCTTAGCTACAGTTAGCAGTTTAGATATTGAAGAGGATAATAAGAAACTTATATGCAAATTAAGCAAAATAGCAATAGCATAGTGGTAGACCCTTCGCACAAAGAAGAGGCATTCCCGGTTCGAGTCCCACCACTCCCCTTTCTATTTTCTGTTGGAAATCTGTATTTAAAAATAATTCCTGACATTTATCTTTTAAATTTTAGTAAAAAGCATTGAAATGGCCTATGTACTAGTGAACAAATTTATATATATATATATATATATATATATATATATATATATATATATATATATATATATATATAGATAGATATAACAAGGTGAAATGGTTATGCATACTGATGAATGCATAAGTAACGTATCTTAAACAATGTGAAGCACTGCTAAGCAAAGTTTACCAATATTAAGCATATTTAAGTATAATTGCCCATAGCTTAGCACTGCTTTAACTAGCCAATAGCTTTGCGCGGAGCTGCGCACCACACTAACTAGTGCAACAGCTGGCAACGTCGGGCAACGTAGGGCACCGTAGAGCAACATAGAGCAACGCTGGGCAAAAGTTGAGAAAAGTCGGCTAAACACAGCCACACCTCCTAGCTGGTCTGGCCAGTAGTAAAATAAAAAGCAATGACAGGCCTCGAACCCGGAATACTGTACACCATAATGACAGTACTGAACTACTAAGCCATGACAGCTTTTCATATGCATGCACTTTCAACACATACATAGATATCAATGGAAGTTTACCCATTGCTAAGCAGGTGTGCTTTCAGCTGAGTTTTTTCAAAACCGGCCAATCACAGATAAGTACGGGAAATGAGGCATATTTAAGCTCCATAGGCGGGAATACTTGCCATAACTGGTTGTAGCTGCCATCTGCAGGCAGCATGGCCCGTGCTGGAGAGGGCTCTCGATTTCGAGTGCAACGTTGGGGCATTGAGGAGTCAAAAGTAATGGCTTGGCTCCTCATCCATAATCATGAGGAGAGACTCCTGCAGGGCCAGTTCCAGGGCACCCAATTCAAAGTGCAAGCCTGGAACCATCTAGCTCATGGTCTCAAAAGTGCACAGGTGTCCCTCGGACAGGTGAGCAGGTCAGACACCACTACTCAGACCTGAAGAGACGCAAGAAGGACCGACAGAACCAGTGGATACAGGAGACCCATGGGATGGAAAATGCCCCACTACTGAGTAGGTAGCCATGGAATGAAGTATGTAAGAATTGCCATTGTAGTCTATATTATGGATTGGTATGTCTCAATATCACTTATTTTACTTCACAGCTGCAGGTGTCCATGCTGCGAATCAGCAAGCCTATGCAGATAGGCTGCTAAGGCTGTGCCATCAGGCAGGTTAGTAATTATTCTGCATGTATTGTTATATAAAATAAGTGAGAGAGCCTGAAAAAGAGTGTTTTATCCCATTAATAAAGGTATAACAAGTCTTGAATAAGTCTTCAGCATGCACTGTTATATCAAATAAATGAGAGAGCCTCTAGAAAAGTGTGTTATGTAATTAATAAAGGTATAATTCCTGGAGTGTGTCTGTGTCACTTTCTTTGATATGTTGTTATACCCTTGCATTATAGAAATAGTACTGTTGTATTAAGTGCTGTCAAACCACACTTGGGTAGGCCCATATAAAGTGGATGATAGGATCGCCTGTAGTGTTAAGCATATATACAGTCCTCAACTGTTGATTCATGCCCAGCATGTACAAGTTAATCTGGCACATAAGTAGCTTCGTATTGTGTTCCCCAGAAATGTCATTGTGCTGGCAGAAATGTAGGGAGCTGTTAACATATAACTGTTAATTTCACCTAAACATATCTAGATAAGTATAGGAAAGTAGAGCTGTCAGTTCAGTGTACCATCTCAGCAGTAGTGTGTCTGAGCAACTCACAAAATATGTAGCAGTAACATCGCATCCTGGACAGTTTGTATGTCAGATACAGCCCATGTATGTAAAGATCTAGCAAAACCCATTTCCCAATTTAAGGACAATTGGGTAGTGTAATAATACATGTAGTGGACATATAACTGCAGTTAATAGGAATGTAGTGTAAACTAGAAGGATATATACGTTGTTAATGGAGCTATTGTTTTCCACCCTACTGTATGTGCATATGAAATGCAATTCCACACCTCAATGGGTATGTCTAATCTCAAAATATTTGCTGGGACATATATCCTATTGGTTTATAAATATCTGCATTTATTTTGATGCATGTGCCATGTTCAAATACCACAATATTGGTGGCCTGTTGCCATCAATTAAACCTGCATGCTGTTGTAATGTCCACTGTTGTGCTATATATGCATGTGTCATGCTTGCTGTTTAGCTGTTGGAACTCTGGTGTGTTGGGTTAATGGGAATACTTTTGCATGCTGTTATAACTAATTGGGAATGCTGTTGACTGTTACTAACCCATATTTTCATTATATCCTCCTAAACATAGAACATATGGGAAGGCCGGTCCAAGTGGATCCACCTGTCCCACCTCAGCTGGGGATGGCACCTGGCACCAGCAGGTCTGGTGCCCAGCCTGGGACCTCCTCCTCCTCCATTGGCCCTGTGCCACCTTCAGATGGAAGCACTGCAGGGGATGGGGCTCATCCCCCCATGAAAGCGTGGGCAGAGGAGGGTCACCTATCACCCTCCGAACGGTCCGGGCTGTGGTGCATAGAGAGATTGAGCGTTCTGTTGCTGATCCTCTATGCCAGCTTGAGGCATGAGTGGCGAGACTCACGGGTGAGCCTGCCCCTCCTACACAGCCCCCAGCACAGCCACCCTCTGGGCTGTGAAGGTGCAGTGGTGACTGCCCATGGGTAGGGATCTCAGTTCCACTGTTGCCATATGTGGACTCATGGGCTTGCGATTTCCAAACATCCCTCCCCGTCAATGGTGTTCACCCATCACATGTGTCATATTCCGCCCCTGTATGCATCTTGATTGTCTTGTCTGTTTACCTCCCCAACCTACCTCCTTAAATATACCTACTTCCCCTACCCCACATTCCACTCTCACCTAAAAAAAAAAAAGGGGGCAATCTGCTCCCAAAAAAAAAATTACGCCCCATACATAGCTGCCCATTTTGCACACATGTCCACTGGACACATAAACTGATATTTGATTGGCAGTACAACATACTTTGTTGTCCTCACCCCTCTCTCAGGGGTGGAGGGTTTCATATTTCCCTCCATAATTATTGCATATGCACAGCTGCTGCTGTAAAAGAAATGGGCAGCTATGGTCCTTCCCTACACCCATCCTGCACATCCTGAGCTGTTCTCCCTACTGTCTTTCCCTCTTTGTGCCCCCTTTTCACCACTTTCCTATCCCCCCATTTTTTCTTTCAAAGAAATGAGCACGAGGGTTAGCAGGAGTAAGCACTTTTAAGCAGTAGTTAGCGGGTTTGCGCAAGTGTGCGCTTGTGTGTGCTTAGCTAAGTATTGCTAAGCTTTATGCAAACACACGCAAACCCGCTTACAACTGCTTAAAAGTGCCTTAGTCACCCTGCATGTGAAGGCCCTTGTTCTGCTCAGCAGAAAAATAAAACACCTCTGTCAGTCTTGAACCCCGGTCCTTGGACACACTAGACTGCATGAAGTACCACTAAGCCACAGTAGATATACAGCAGGTTGTTGCTGAAATAGATATATCATGCATCAGAATGAGTGAATGTAAAGGAAAGATAGGAATGCCATAACACAAAACCTGTTCTGTGGAACTTTACCAGCAGTTGTTGTGGAATTGCGTTACATGACTGTGATAAGAGAACCAGCCATTCTAGCAGCAAATAATATTACAGCAGCACTTTACAACCCCCACACAGTATCATAGCAGGACAAACAGTGGCATATCTGATTAGGGCAGAGGACATACATCCCAACTGTGACTGCATTTCAGGGATGTCCCTGATTTTGAAACATATGTTAGCTGTGTCCCTCTGAATCCCCCTGAAAAGTACTGACATTAGGCAGAAAGGTGGGGTATTACACCTAATTAATAATGACAATATGTAGGAGTTAGACACTGCTTGTACTTCAGAAAAGGTGTAGTAATCCATATGCACTGGTTCTCTTGAAGTCTCCACTTACTGTCTCTAATATTTTGAAGGTGTACCTCACTTTTACCTCCCTTTACCTCACTCTGTTCAAATATGTACCTGAGTGTTTCAGAGGCCTGGCCAAGGCAGAAACACACAGGCATATCAGCTTTTCTGCTATTACACACTGTGCAAATAGCTTTGGAAGGATTGCCACAAGCATACCCTTATGTAGGAGTACAACACTGAAATACCAAAGGATGTAGCCATTTACTGGTAGCAAACAACTGTAACAATGCCATTGTGCCAGTGGTGAAAAGACATGTGCGTTGCACAGACAGAGAATAACAGCCTAACATCTGGCTACCATCTGGATAGGTCCACAGTTGGGAGCTATGCAGACAGACTACTTGCCTTGCTAAACTAACAGGTACACAGCAACCCTTTATGTCCAGCAAGATAAAATTCACACAATAATACATAATGCTCTCTGTATGTCTGCATCCCCACGCAAATGTACAATATACCTGTGTGTTCAGGGTCTACCAAGGATGTAGGTAGGCATACTCAGTACTGGAATTGTCCAGATTTCTTGAGCATCCTGTGCTAATGTCAATAATAAAAAAGCACAAACGGTGCAAAACTGAGTACATTAATATTCACAGTATAACAGTTCACAAACAGTTCATGTGCCAAATGAATACATCTCAATAACTACTTTTGTATGTCATTTAATTGTATAAGTTGAAAAGAAACTACATACTCCCATGTATCTTGTGTTAACATTTGTAGGGGTGAGTACAATTCTGCACTGACAACTGTGTACTGGTAGTGGCAGCATTCAGGTCTGAGTACAACATTTAAATCACTGGCTACACCCCTAGCTTCAGATATAAGAACTATACCAACCTTCTGACATAAACAACAGTGTCCACAGCAAACAAGCACGGGCCCCACTTTGGAAAGCTGAAAGGGCTACACCTACCTGACCTAGCAATTTATAGAATTGGGTTGCTATGACAGTGAGTACTGCAATTACCACACAGCAGGCTGCATGCAATTACCAAATGGTGGCCACCAATTGGTGCAGAGGCTATCACATGCACATGTGCAGATACCTATTGTCGAAGGAAAAATAAACTTCAAAAAGATCAATACACGGCAGGTTCAGGTTAAGGCACTTTAATCTTGCAGCAAGGAGACAAAAACGTGCTAATATAGAGTTTGTCTAACTAAAATCAGGAAGTAAGGTCATCTTTATACATTTTCTAACAAGACATTGCCTACCAAGCTGATGTAACAGATCACAAGTTGCAACATCATTACTTCATAGCAGCTGTTTGTCCATAATTTTCTGCTTGCACTATCAATTTTATGAAAAACTTCCTAAGAAAAACAACGTGGCCTCGATGACCATCGGTTAGATGCAACTTCTCACTATGTTATGTTACCATTCAAGGTACTATAGCTAATTCGAGCACAAAGCAAGTACAGATTCTTCAAGCAGTCTTTTGTCTGATGTATTTCTTCTTTTCTGCAGCTGTGCATGTTCTCATAACAAGAACAGAGCTGATTGTTCATATTCAATCACATTATAGAAAACAGTATTGTTCTATTCATTCACTATTCATTCATTTTCCTGACCTAGCAGATAATCACCTGCTTCCCAGTACATTTCCAAAAGGCATAAACATGAATTTTGCTGTGATAGCAAATACTAAGTCAGGGTGCATCTTGCAATTTCAGAAAGCATACTGTAGTTTGAAACAGTATCTTATAATTTCATACAGAATTAAGCCATACATAAAATAGAATGAAATGTGTTAACTCTTTTAGCTTCTAATAAGCACTAAACATATATATTAATACATGTTTTTCTGACATTTCCCCCCGTTAATACTTTTTATTCTATTTTCAAAAGCATAAACAGTTTGCTTCTTCTCCTAACCTCTTCCATTTTGGATTTGTAGTTAAGAGAGTCATTTAGTTTAGACTTATGAAAGCATTTCACTTTTCAACAATTCTTCAATTTCAGTACTTTGATACAAAGTCTCAGAAACTGACATGTCTATAAAATCTTTGATTAACTTTTTCATGCAGGGAATACCACAACAGATGCATGCTCCTAATAGGAGTAATCCCACACAAATGGCAACCAGGATGTTCATTAGGATGGAACCCCACCCCTCAAACAAATTCTGGAAAAAGTCCATCAGAGGGTTTGGGCCTGGTTTGGTCATAGCCGACACTTGCTGGATCGCCTCAAGATGATCGTTTATCTCATGCTGGTTGTCAGGAATATACAAACAGCATTCTTCTTTGATTAAAGCGCACATACCACTTCTCGCCGCTAGGGTGAAGTTGAGAGCCATGCGGTTCTGAAGTACCACAGTTCTCATAGCGTTTAGTTCATCAGTCATTAATTCGAGAGCAGAAAAAATTGCATTGCTCATAACTTCGAGAAGTTTGGACAGTTTTCTCAGCTCCCAAATCGATTTCTCTGTGCCATATGCAGGGGCTATGCCTGCCCATGATATAATAGTGTCACTCAAGTCCATGTATGTCAGTTTATCTTTGTTCTTCACGGAATTATGGTTTCTCCATCCTGCTTCGATTCATCCCACTGGATTCTCGGGTCTCTTAATTGGATTTCCAGGTTTACTGCTGACCTCTCTGACGTTTTGAATTTTCCCTCGAGGCAAAGCTGCAGTGTGTCGTATGGCCGGAACCAGGTAACCCAAAAAACAACTGCCGGACCAATTCTCAGGTAGCCATTTGTATGCCTTTTTCCCACAAACAAAATAACAATTCTCTACTTTAGTATTGATATATGCTTGCCCTGCATGAAACATTTTCTTATCAATGATAGAAAGTTGCTTCAACAGAACAGGATTATGCTGTATTTCACTAACAGTTTTTTGCATTTTCTCAAGATATGAGTCATAGTTTGTATCACAAATAGTTTCTGCCTTATTAGCCTCAATATAACATTTATAAGAAACAGTCACATTGCAATTGCTCCAACCCACCTGAATAGTGTCATTTTTATAAAAACATACAATTCCTTTTTGTGTAACAGGTAGGTACAATGCTATTTTGTCTTGTGATTTTACAGGTGTAGTATCAAAAATCTAATTTTCCCAGTTCTCATTGACACCTAGGGGGACAGTAGTCATTAATAATCCCCTGTATGCTGTTGGTATAGCTGTGCATATCCAGCAGTTCGAAACATTAAAAGTTTCAGCATACACATATTTAATTGCTTGGTAAGTGTTAAAGTTTGGGTGCCAGTCTATGAGTAACGCATCATGTTTGTTCAGTTCAACTCGTGTGGCTGAAAAAAAAAAAGGCCACAGCAAAAAGATCATTGTTATCAGTATAGCTAACAGGATGATCATGCAATATTTCTGAGGTTGTTCTGCATCCCTGTTTACTCTATACCTGGTCATTTTGTTCTCGTTGTATAACAGTAACCAGGTTTTTGTCTAGTTCGAAGTTCCTGACCAGTTTGCAGTGTATCAAATGGATCCAGGACACACATTCAGCTATCTTGACCGCAGTGGGTGTTGCCAGCAAAACTTGGAATGGTCCCTCCCACTTCAGAGAACTCCAATTTATTTTCTTCACGACCTTTACCCAGATCCACGACCCTGGTTGTACTACTGCTTCCAATGGTCTGGTCTGTTCTTTATCTGAAACAGAATTTAACTGCAGGAGTTGTTTGTTATTCAGAAGTCACCTCATATACTCTGCAAGTGAACTGTCAGCCTCCTGGTCTGCAGGCATGAGAGGTTTCCACTGAGGTATATAATATGCCCTCCCAAACAGTATTTCAAAAGGAGTTAACCCCTTTGCATTTGGAACAGTTCTCATGCTCAACAATGCCAGAGGCAGACAGTGTACCCAGTTCTTCTGTGTCTCACTAATCAATTTCCTAAGCTTATTTTTCAGAACCCCATTATGCCTCTCTACTAATCCTGAAGATTGGGGGTGGTATGCACAATGGTTTTTCAAGGAAATTCCAAAATAACGGCTCAACTATTGTATGGTTTGATTTACAAAATGTGTGCCATTGTCACTATAGATCTTTTCTGGTATGCCAAATCTAGAAATAATTTCTTTAACGAGGACTTTTGCAACAGTAGCTGCATCTGGATTTTTGGTCGGAAAAGCTTCCACCCATTTGGAAAACATATCTATAATGACAAGGCAGCACTTTTTATTTTTGCATTTGTTTAGTTTTATGAAATCCATACAAATAGTGTGGAACGGGTACGGTGGTGTAGGGAAACTCCCTTGCTTAGGCTTCTGTGCCCCCTGTGCATGATGCCTGTTACAAACATGGCATGCTGCACAAAAATTTTTTGTGTAGTTTGTAAATCCATACATTGTAAACACTCGACTCACTAACTGTACCACCCCACCCTGTTGAGTCATGGCACTGCCTATGGCTCAACAAAGCTGCATATCTAAACAAGTTAGACGGCAAAATTGGTTTTCTTTCTTTGGAGATGTACTGCCCTTTCTCAAGAATTGCTCCTTGTTTTATCCATTTCTGTTTTTCTACATTTGTAGTAAGTGTCTGCATTGTTTTTAACATTTCTAAATCTAAAATCCCAGAAGGTTGTAATTCCTCACTCAAAAGAAATACTTCTGAAGCTGTAGCTACCTGCTTTGCAGCTGTGTTAGCTCTCAAATTACCTTTTAAAATCCTATCCTGTTGCTTGGTATGAGCTACGCATTTACAAATAGCTACTTTCTGAGGTAACTGAATAGATTCTAACAAATCTAAAATAAATTGTGCATGATTAATCGGTTTGCCAGTAGATGTTATCATTCCTCTATTTTTCCACTGTTGCGCAAAAACATGTACAGTAGAAAAAGCGTACTGGCTGTCAGTGAAAATGTTCACACATTTACCCTTTGCCAAGGTATGTGCCTTTGTCAAAACAATCAATTCTGCTGCTTGTGCAGATAAGTTGTGTGGTAAAGACTTTGCTTCTAAAATCTTAGTATCAGAAACTACTGCATACCCTACTAGATTCTGTCCTGTAGGACCCTTTTTGCATGAGCCATCCACATAGTATGTCACCTCGGTATCATCCAAGAGAACATCCATGAGATCTTTTCTAGGCAGTGTCTTTTGCTCAATCTCCTGCAGGCAGCAGTGTGGTTTGCCATCTGCAGGGGTTGGGAGCAAGGTTGACGGATTCACAGTTGTGCATCGTTCAATTGCCATATGAGGTTGGCTCAACAGTATAGTCATACAGGAAAGATGTCTAGCAGGAGAAAGATATGCTACTTTTTCTTGCAGTAAAATAATCGCGACTGCATGAGGCACTCTCAATGTGAGAGGGTGGAATAACACTACTGAGGCTGAAACCTGTACTGCCATTGCAGCTGCGACTACTGCTTGTACACAGTGGGGCAAGGATTGAGCCACTGGGTCTAGCTGTAATGAATAGTAAGCTATGGGGCATTGCTTGTCCCCATGTTGCTGTGTTAACACTGTTGTCATATAGCCTTGCTTACAATCTACAGTTTGGAAAAATCATTTATGATAGTTCGGTAATCCTAAAACTAATGAGGATGCTATCAGTTGTTTCAATTTGCAGAAAGCTGATTCTGCTTCTGTTGTCCATTGTAATGAATCTTGTGCTGCCATAGGCTTCTTGTATATTAAGTTGGTCAGTGGAGCTGACTGCAATGCATGGTTTGGAATCCAACTCCGACAAAAATTGGTCGTACCTAGGAAGGACATCATTTCCTTCTTGGTAGTCGGTTTGGGTGCTTGCAAGATTGCTATTTTCCTGTCTTCATCTAATATTCTGCCTTCTTTGGATATAACATATCCCAGGTATTTAACCTGCTTTATCCAAAGCTGCAGTTTGTTTTTGTTTACTTTGTGTCCTTGAGTGGCTAGAAATTGTAATAATGCTATGGTATCATCTCTGCATTCTTGCTGGGTGGGGGCTGCCAGCAGAATGTCATCTACATAAAGTAAAATCTGGCTGCCTTTCGGTGGGATAAATCCCACCAAGTTACTTGCCATTTCCTGTGCAAATATTGTTGGGCTCTCACAATATCCCTGTGGTAGTCGCGTGTATGTATACCTTTTCCCCTGAAATGTGAATGCAAACCAATGTTGGCTGTCAGGGTGTATTGGTATTGAGAAAATTGCATTGATAATATCTACCACAGAAAATACTTCTGTTGAGGCTTCAAATCATTTAATAAGGTGTGTGGATCTGGCACCGTAGGTGCTCTAGGTATTACTGTGTCATTTACAGCTTGTAAATCTTGGACCATACGCCATTCTCCATTTGCTTTCCTAACAGGAAATAAGGGTGTGTTACATGTCGAATCGGGAGATTCTATCAATACTCCTTCCTTAAGTAAGGCTGCTAGTATAGGTTTGATTCCTACTTCTGCATCCTTTCTTAAGGGATACTGTCTCTTTTGAGGTCTAAATGCTAATTTTGGCGTGATAGTAACTGGTTCTGCTGTACGAATAAGTCCTACATCTGATTTCCCTGTTGACCAGAGAGTCTCTGGTATGCCTCATAAGGCTTTTTCTTCTTCCTCTAGTAAGAGTGCTACTCAGCTGTCCTCACTTGCCTGCAAGTGCACAGCTGGGTGTGTCTGTGTTATCCAATTCAACTTCTGCTTTTGTACTCCCTGTTCTGACAGTTCTAATTCTGTCTGTTTTTCCCACCTTGTGACTTTTTCTCCTAGGTCTGCCCACTTCACATTATTGTGTTTAGTTAAACTAACATGTGGTAATCGATTAGATTTATAAAGTGCTAGGAATTCCTGGGGCAATGAACAGCTAACTACACTGTTTCCTTCTGTGTCCCAGTACAGATTACGCAATACCAATCTGTTAGCATGGTTTCTAAACAGTTCTTGCTCATATTCTTTATCAGGTCCTGGTGTGCTACAGTAATATAGAGTACAATGCAACAAATGCTGTTTATCAGTGTCAAGGGAGGGGGACTTACTGATGGCTATGTTCATCAGTTCTTCACTTACTGCCCCTGGACCAGTTGTAACCAAGTCCTGGCTGTACCAATACAATGTTTCACCCTCCGGTCGCACCACAAAAGTATCCATTTGTCGCTGTGCTTCCATACCCTGCATAGTTGGAACTACTGTTATGCCAAATATCTGCATAAGGTCTCTGCCCAAAAGATTCACTGGGCATTTTGCAGAAACAACAATTTTGCTCTTTTGGGTCATCCCTGAAACAGGGTTAGTTATTGCTATGCTATGGGAGAGTGGCTCCCGATACAGCTGTCCATTAGCTGCTTTCACTAATATATAATCGAGTGATTCTGAATTTTCTGGTAGTTTGGAAGGATGTATCAGGGTCCGTGAAGCACCTGAGTCACACAGGAATTTAACTTCCCTCCCCTCTTCCAGAAGTGTAACTTCCGGTTTTGTGTCTGCTAAATAGAGCTCTAGGCTCAATAATGCCAAGTCTAAAATTTCACTTTCTTCGCCATCGGTGATTTCTTGTACTTCCTCTGTTTCATCTATCACATTCTCTACTCCCTCTATCACATTTGCATTTGTCTTTTCTTGGTTATTCTCTTCTAGTGATTCTTGACTATCATATAGTCAGTCCTCAACCTCCTTATCTTCCATGGCTACCTTTTTGTTTTGCCTGCAATCCCTTGCCAAATGTCCCTTTTTCCCGCATTTAAAATATTCACCCCTTTTCTTTCTCTCTTCAAACTCCTCTGATCGCTTATCAGATTGTTTGTTTCCCCGGGCATTTTTCTTGCCCTTTTTCCCAGACTGTACTACAAAGACTTTTGCTCCGTCTTAATACTGCAAATACTTGGGTTTTCTTTTTCTTTTTGCTATTAAAATGCCTTTTGGCATGTCTCGCATATTCAAGTAATGACTGTAATCTACTTGTACGGTGATCTACCATGTGCTTTGTAATAAAACTACTTATGGGTGCAATACTACCCTTCAAAAATGCATTCTTTAGTTGTTGCTCATATGGGGAATCATGTGTTTGGGTTTCAGGCACCTGCATTCCACAATGGTTATTAAAACACTCTAATAATCTAGCATAATATCTATGAACAGTTTCACCTTCCTGTTGGATGCATTGATTAATGCAAGTCCAGTCAGCCCTAGGCTTCCATTTTTCAGAGATTCGGTCTGTCAGACCTTTCACTCTGTTATCCAGCTCTGCATTGCTATGTGGGAGTGGCTTATGTTCTGTGTCACGGGGATTCCTGTTGCCACTGATCATGTGCCAATCTGGACCTACGATTTGTCTGACTACTTTCTCTACTTCTTCTCCATTTAAATGGTAACTTAACCTCATGCCCTTTAAGTCTTCTAAGAATTTTCTAAAATTAACTTTCGGATGGGGAATTCCCTCTGTGGCCTTCCGGATGTCTTCCGGTGTCCACGGTCTATACACTAGAAGAATTGGGTCTTGTCCTGCCTGTGGATTTGGTACTTCTATGAGTGGACATATCTCTTCTTCACTCATAGCTCGTGAATTTTTATTTATTTCATATAATTCAATATCCTCTCTTAAGTTACGTGCTCGAGACCTAGTCTCGACAGGATCTCTGACAAACAGTTTTGATTTTGCAGGGACAGTTGGGTATAGCGGAGGTGGATCAGCTTGTCCACTCGCTTCATATTCTGGTAAGGGAAGCGGAGGGGCCAATGCTATTACTAAGTTATTGTCTTCTTTGTCTAAAAACATCGCTTTTGAATTTTTAATCTTTTGTTCCTTGCGGTTTGCTTCCTCAAGCCACCTGTGTGCCTGGTGAATGCCTACCTGGCGTTGCTTTTTCACCTGACCTTTTGCATCTGTTTTAAGTTGTTTGACAAGTTTGATAAGTGAAGGTTTGTCTAATTTGCCATCAAATTTGTATTTATTAACCCATTTACCTAACGTTTTCAGCACGTTGTAATTGCATATATTTTGCGTCTTCGGTTAATGGCGGATCTCGGGATCTTTTTGTGCACTTATTTCCCATGTCATCTTAACTTAGTTAGAAATTGTTACGTAACCCTTCTTATCACGTGGTACCACAATTTCTTTTTTCACAGTTTATCTAGAATAACTGCCTACCTATCCTGTTTCCCTGATCTATGACAAGACAGCAATCTTTTTTGTCACTGATTTATAAAAAAAATCTCCCTGACAAAAACAAATACTGTAACAAGTCCCTGATCTGGAACAGAGAAAAGGTAAATTCCTCCTTACCTGATCCTCCGTGATTGACCATCTCACTGATGGAACCATTGACTCGTCCTCCAATCGCAGATCAAAAACAGTGGCTGGCCTCTTTTGAACGACAATTCAGTCGGAGGTCTTTCAGAGCAGAAGAACCAATGTGGCCTCTTCCCCATACGGTTTCATGCCACCGGGCCCATCTGACCTGAGCTAGAGTGAGAGTTTCCGGTCCTAAGGACCAATCTGTCAAAGGAAAAATAAACTTCAAAAAGATCAATACACGGCAGGTTCAGGTTAAGGCACTTTAATCTTGCAGCAAGGAAACAAAAACGTGCTAATACAGAGTTTGTCTAACTAAAATCAGGAAGTAAGGTCATCTTTATACATTTTATAACAAGGCATTGCCTACCAAACTGACATAACAGATCACAAGTTCTAACATCATTACTTCATAGCAGCTGTTTGTCCATGATTTTCTGCTTGCACTATCAATTTTATGAAAAACTTCCTAAGAAAAACAACGTGGCCTTGACGCCCACTGGTTAGTTGCAACTTCCCACTATGTTATGTTACCATTCAAGGTACTATGGCTAATTTGAGCACAAAGCAAGTACAGATTCTTCAAGCAGTCTTTTGTCTGATGTATCTCTTCTTTTCCACAGCTGTGCATGTTCTCATAACACGAACAGAGCTGATTGTTCATATTCAATCACATTATAGAAAACAGTATTGTTCTATTCATTCACTATTCATTCATTTTCCTGACCTAGCAGATAATCACCTGCTTTCCAGTACATTTCCAAAAGGCATAAACATGAATTTTGCTGTGCTAGCAAATACTAAGTCAGGGTGGATCTTGCAATTTCAGAAAGCATAGTACAGTTTGAAAAAGCATCTTATAATTTCATACAGAATTAAGCCGTACATAAAATAGAATGAAATGTGTTAACTCTTTTAGCTTCTAATAAGCACTAAACATATATATTAATACATATTTTTCTGACACCTATAAATGCAGGCTGTACTTGCTGACCACACACACAATCATTCCATTGCAGATATTGAGAGACAGAGAACGAGACAGAGACAGACAGAGAGAGAGAGAGACACACACACACACACACACATCAACAGCAACAGAAAAAAAAAAGCCAAAGACACACGGAACGTAATACTACCAACACATACAAAGGAAAGGAATGTAACAGATATGTATTTACAGGCATGTAGTAGATGTTTTTGAAGAGTACACTACATACTTTGAAACATCCATATGTGGCAGCAGTACGTATCGATGCACAGATGCCCTGCATAACTACTGCCATGGACAAATCAGTGTGTAGCTGTGTGCAGTGGGACATAACTGTGACATATGTAGTTCAGCATGAAATGTCAAACATCTGATCCATGTTATCTGTGTTCTGTACAGTAGTGTGGACAATGGCTGTTTGGGGGAGTAGCGCATACAGCTATATAAACATGGATGTGACAGAGTAACACATGCATGATAGTCATATTAACGTGTAGCTTAGCATTGGCAACTGCTGTACCAGGCTAGTATGCTAATCTAGCATTTGCAGCTATATATACACCCTCTAATATTACTGTGTGCTCACATGTGACACCTGTTCATGTTGCAGCAAGGCTCAACAGGTCAGCCGTGAGGTCCAGGGACTTACAACAGTGTGGACCTTGTGTGTGTATGGCACACACATATGGAGAGATATATCTGTGAAAGATATATTAGCATCTGTACATGTGCATAGAGCAAGGGGCATACTGCAACTGTTTGTGAAGGGTGGACATATATATGTTGGTAAAGGTTGTTATGTGCATGTTTGTATGGAGGTTGTAGTGTGTGGCAAACAAGACAGCATATAGTGTGTGGCAAACAAGACAGCATACAGTGCTGGTATATGACATGTGGTGGTTAAACACTGTGGGTGTTATTTGTTAGGTTTGCAGTGTTGCAGCCAGTGAGGCCTGCTAAAGCTACATGGGCTGAGAACACCTTCAATGCATTTCGCACAAGACTGTGCAATATTATTACATAACAGTATACCTCACAACCTTCGCATAATTGATATTCCCACCATGAAAGGTGTACTGTATATGTGCCTATATGTATATCTATATGTACACCAATGGATGTTTATATGTATGTGTATATATATATATATATATATATATATATATATATATATATATATATATGAGAGAGAGAGAGAGAGACAGAGTCATATTTACTGCGACAGATGCCTGGTGAAAAAGCCATGGCCTCAAGCTCAATGTCGAAAATGCATTGGCATCCCTTTTGGTAAAAACTCTGTACCCATGAACTACAACATAGGTGGTAGTCTACTTAACACCGAAAGTGTGATGAGACCATGGGACACAGGTGGACAGTAGTCTCCCCTTTGATAATCACAGTGCCACACTGGACATGTAATCTGTCTACATGGCACACCTCATCACAAAAGGTGTGTCATCCAGGGAAAAAGAGGTCAGTGTTCCCCTCTATTCATCACTCATAAAACCTATTATAGAGTACAATGCCCCTTTTGGTATGTACCTCACAAGACATCTACAGCAACTGGAAAAGCCACAGACATACCTCACAAAGAGTATTACTGGCCTCAAACAGATGCCCTATGCAGACCGTCTCACAAAACCACAGTTAGACTGCGTTGCATACTGCCTACCCAGAGGTGACCTTTGCCTAACATACAAAGCTATGTCAAACCCAGAGCTGTTGGACATGCTCCATGTAAACAGATCACGATCCCTACTAGCTACATGCTCTAGGGACCTAAACCTTGTCACCTCAATAAACAGTACATGCTGGAGGGATAGATTCCTATCTCAGAGACATCCCATACTCTGGAGCAAACTACCTATCAATAGCACACAAAGCTCCTCATTAGCACTCATCATGAATAATCCTGATGATTGGATGGGAGATAGGAAATACACCCTGGGAATCACCTCTGTGGCTCTGCTTGACAGGGGCACATGAAATTAAATTACTTGGGTGTCAAAGGCCAGAGTACCATCTGGCTAGGCTTCTATAGGCCCTAAGGCCAATAGCATATTACCTACCTATGAACCGATACACACCCACATGTACTTGTTGCAATAATTGCTATGTGAGGTTGACTGAGTGTGATGGTGAATGTGTTGGTGAATGCGTCAAAGTTGTGTATATCTGGGATAGCTTAGTGGGAAACTGTTTCTGTCATGGTATTTTGTGTCCTAGCTCTGATCCCAGCAAAAGATGTGTATGCTATTACTAGGCAGAAAAAGCAGCATGGCATACGGACTGATGTAGTCCCTTGCTGTTAACTGGGGTGTGCCATTGGAGGCTAAAGCAGTACATGTATGCTTATTGATTGGTACTGCTGGTGAATCCAAATCCCGTATGAACTGTAGTACTACCTGAAGCTGTAGGCCTAAACAGCACAGTATAGTGTATGTCCACATTGCTTGGAACCACTGTTTTGTGTGTTCCCTGTAGTCTTCACAGATTACATGCCTCAGGTATAAGGTTTTGTAAGTACTGACACATAGTACTGTATGGCACACACATAAAGCTCATCTGGGTTGCCATACCTTTGAGTCTTGTATGTATGTCTGATGTGTGTGTGGGTATGCCTGTAGCATGCCCTCGGTCATATGTTTGTTACAGGATATAAGAGCGTATCTAGCAACATGTATAGTCTAGTACAGCAGTATGCCACCTATATTCACGAATGTGCACATATGTTAGGCAGGGGTTTGACATCAACAACTAGTGTGGTATACTGGTAATACTGCAACTGGACTTTACAATCATTGCAATTTATGACATATTTCTTTATGCATTAGCTTGATATATACCTCCTGTGGCTAGGTGGTGCATCGTGTCACATACAGTGTACCATGTACTGTTGTATAGTCTTACATAGTGGTTTCTCTTTGTTGCTGTGCAGAACATGGTTTAATATATAGAGCATGCCAGGCACTGTCAGACAGTTTTGGGTTGAGCACTGATATGTGGTATTGAAAGTGTGTACCCTCTGACAGCCAATAAGTTGCTATATATAGCAGTTCAGTGATATCTGTACTGTAGAATGTTAAGTGTGCCACATGACTTGCTCACATATTGTTTCATTGTCTCCAGGGTTCATGGCCCACCATCGCAACCCAACCTATAGTCCTGCTGATGGTGAAGTCATAACAACCAGTCTGGTTCAGCAGTACACCATGCTTTTCTCAAGAACCAGCCAGGACCAGCATGAGTGGACTGCACTGTGGCAAGACGTTGTCCGTAGGGTAAATGACATAGGCATGCATAACCAAACATATGAGCAGGTACGCCATCACTGCAGTGATTTACTTAGACATGTCCAGTAGCGTGCGTCTGATGTCCGTAGACAACAGCTTGCCACAGCTGGTGGAGTTACCATCCATCCCCCCCTCACTAGAGTGGAGGAGCTGCTCCTGAGCCTGGTGGCTCCTGGCCAACAACAACAGCAGACATGTATCATCATGGAGGCCGGAGCCACCCAGCAAGTTCACATGGAGCGTGCAGGTAACATGGCGTATCTGTAGACTACTGTTACCTCTATTGGTAGATCATGCATATGTGAGATGTGTACTGTGTAGTTAGAAGATGTGGAGCCTGGTGTTGTGCAATACTGATAATTTGGAATATAATCTGTAGGCCTGTGACTGTCAACTGTCGTACTACTGTAAGATTGCAAACCCACAGTAGCAATGCCACAGTTGATGCCACTGACAAACTGTCTCATATCCTTGTAGGTCCCTCTGGTGTGACAGCAAGGCAGCAGACCCATGCTGGTGAGTGTGTTCTACATTTAATATTACAAATAAAATGTGCATGTCATAAGTGAGGTGTAGGCCATGTACACATGTAACAGACCTATGCATAATGCATGCTGTGCATGTTTGCTGTGAGACTATGCACATCTCAGTAACGTGAGTAGCTGCCTCAAACACATGCAATACACGGAGCAGCCCAAAAATTATGGCTACACTGTAGTGGACATTGGCTAGGCAGAGTCAATACACATGCACACAACATACACAACTTTGTCATATGCAGTACATGTTAATACGCTACACATGGCGTATTCAGACACCCGCTGCAAGGTCACACTCCATTATCCCAAATGTCATCCACACAGAACACATAATATACCTGTGGGGTAGAGGCCTATCATGGGGCAGTGCGACACTCTTCAACACACAACACATTCATGTTAGGCAATGCTCCCTATTGGGCACCTTACAAACCCATGTACCAACTGGCTGTGAAATGGTGAATGTAGCCATGGTACTGCAGTTCAGGTACAGCATGATAGGTGCAGGTCTGGCACACATTAGTAGCCTTGAGTGACCACATGATGCTGCATGATGATGGCTCATGGTACTACACCCCATCCAGTTACAGTAACCACAGTACTACACATAGCATTCATTGCTATACACCCCAATGTTGTGTGTGTGCAAACATATGCACCTATACACAATATGCATAGCAATCACCATTTGCACAAAGTGACACATATATGTATTTTAATGCTATTGAGTGTATAGGTCACATGACACACATTGGGTATGTGTGATGTTTAATGTTGCAGTTGTGTTGTAGCATGCCATGTCATGGCTGGCACTGGCATGTCCACAATATGTTCTACACTCACCATAACTACTGTACAATGGCTATGTTGAGCAATGGTATTCCATCAGGTATACATGCACCACTCATCCTGTGTGTATGCATAGCATGCATGAGCTAAACCTGTGTCCACAATTATCTGCTAAAGACACAGACACTCTAATCAGAAATGGATATCTATGTGACACACAGATACACATCTAGCCATCATATGAATACCTGTGAGTGATGGTGCACAGGACACTGAAGAGCTTTTAATACTTGCACAGCAATGTTGTGTCCATGTACACATTGCATTCCAGGGTGAGGCCAATCACTGAACAACAACACACATGCATCAAAGCCATGTGTACTGTTATTAGCAAGGACTGTCTACACTTGCACTGCATGCTATTGAGCAACACACATCCTGCATGCTGACACGTGTGATATGACTGTTTGGCTTGTGATACTGTACCCCACCATCAACCACTATTGAGTATATTCTGGATTGCTGGTGGTGTGTGTGTGTGTGTGTGTGTGTGTGTGTGTGTGTGTGTGTGTGTGTGTGTGTGTGTGTGTCTGCTTTAGTGAGGAGTGTATTTGTGTGCATGTGTGCATGTGTGCATGTGTTCATGTATGCATGTGTGCATGTGTTCATGTGTGCATGTGTTCATGTGTTCATGTGTGCATGTGTGCATGTGTTCATGTGTGCATGTGTCCATGTGTGCATGTTTGCATGTGTGCATGTGTTCTGACATCATGCACAGGTCGTAAAGTGTGTTTCCTGTCTTCCTCTTACAGGTGCTGAGGTTGGGCTGGTTCACTGCAGCAGGGAACCTGATGTCACTGACACAAATAGTGATAATGAGGATAGGTGTGTTGAGGCACAGGCATGTTTGCCAGGGTCTGTCGTTGGGCCACCTATCGACAGTACACAAGTGTCCACCCCATCCATGCACACAGTCATACTGCCAATACATCCATCATCACCAATGCCCTTAGCTGAGGGACAGTGTACAGTCAGCAATCGCCAGAACAGTGTGGTATCTATGGCACATGCATCCCGACACAGCAGCCATACCCAGATGTATGGAAAGGAACCACATAGGCAGATGTCCAGGGGTTCTTGTCTGAGCACTGCTGGTCATCATGCCCCTGGCAGACATGCCACTGGTCTTACAACTTCATGCATGTTCCAGGCTGTCATGGAGGCACAGGCACATATAGAACGGTACACCAGACAGGGACTAAGGGCACAGAGGGCACATAGCACCTCTTTAAATGACAGTATCTGTGACCTAGCAGGTGCCATCCATAATTACACTGAGGTCACTGATAGACGTTGGGGTGAGACATTAGATGTCCTCCGCAATGTCATGTCCATGTGTCAGGACAGTGCGGGATGGTTGAGACGTCGATGTGGATGTATGCCAGCAACATCAGCAGCTGGCAGTTGCCGCGGATGTCCCTCAAGTCACAGCCGGTCCCATAGTGCCAGTACCAGCCCCAGCAATGTTGGGGCTGGGCCGTCCATAGACCGTCCTACAAGACCACATGCACGTGACTCTGGCCAGTCCCAGCAGGGACCTGGGTCCAGTGTACATATGTCTACCTCTGAGGATAGTACCCAGTCTAGCTTAGTACCTGATATTGTCAGTAGCACCCCTGCCAGGCACAGGTACTGTATCTGTGGCCAGAGACGGAGATCTGTAAAGCCTGGCAGGTACAGTCTGTGGCTGTCTCACAAATCCCCGTATATGGCAGCCACATGGTGGAACTGTGCGCATGCAGACACACACACACATAAACCAGACACCTAGAGCTAACACATACCCGCACACATTATATCAACGTTGGCCCATACCAGTACTCTTGGCCCTCACACACACACACACACACACACACACACACACACACACACACACACACACACACACACATACATGTCGATTGTATGGCTCAATGTAGTCCTCTGGAAAACCAACAACACACCCTGTGCATATGATGAAACCTGTACCACCACCTGTCATCTGTAACATTGATGCAGGAACAGGCTAACATGGTGCTGATGCACAGGGTGACTTTATAGCAGTATAGCAATGTTAGCATGTTGTCAGCAGTAAAGTGTAATGATATCCTTGAAGGTGTAGCTGAGCAGGCATGATGCATTAAAGCTATGATTGTCAATATAGTATTGTTTACACCAGTGTTAATTCCAATAGTGTATTGTCCACCCACGTGCCACTTGGCTGATGTGTGTAGTATTGGCAGCATGTGTTAGAGAGTGCACAATATGTGCAGGATGTGTGCAGCACAGATTTGCAGATGTACATTTATGAACATGGTGGAGGTGCAGTGTCTGCGTGTACGTGCATAGTGGACACATGGGCAGGGTGACATGCCCTGTATTACACAGTGTTAACACTCCATAGTTTCTATTGGTGGCCAGTATACATTATACTACACACATTTTGGAACTTGGGTACACATGTGTGTATGACATGGTTTGAAACTGTGCTGTGGGCGATACTGTTACTATCTGTCATTGGTTTGCATTCTGGTAGTATACATAACCTCAACAGCCTGACCATAAACAATCGTTAGATGATGTCTTGACAACTGACACACAGATGTAGGAGACACAGTAACATTTGGATCCTTCAGGTACTATACTATGCCAGTAACCAGTGGTATTCACTGCACCCATTCCTGGGACCACTCCTGTTTGGCATATAGCTCTCTTAGGTACAAGCAAACACAGTAGGGATATGTCCGTCCATGTCTGGAAATGCATACTGTGGCCTATAATGCATTCTCCAGATGACACACACATCCTCCACAAGGGTATCATACAGACAGATACCTGTTGTCAAACCCATGCTGTAAAGCTATAAGCCAACTAAAGCATAGTCATCCACCTTTACAAAACATAGTATCCCCACAGTACCATATAGGTAGTAGCCCCCAACATGTTGAACATGTACCGATGTGTACATACAGCCAAGTGTTACGTCATCTCTCCTTTGGTAATCACATTTCCAAAGGTATTTTGAAATCCCTTGGTGGATCACATAAGCAATAAGGGGTCTGCATGCATATCCACAAAGGTTGTTGTACACCTATAATGAATAGTCATCATTGACAGACTTTGCTGCGTTTGAACAGGTCTGAAATATACCTCAGACATAAACCCTCACTCACACTATTCAATAGAAACCGTAATGTGTGTATGTGACATGGATGACCTAGGCCAGGGATCACTGCAGTGGCAGGGCTTGTCACAAGCATACAGATGTGACCTAAGGTCTGGAAAGTGGCAGCATACTCTGGCAAAGATAACAGATGTGTTCATGGAGAAAGCAGGGTTCCGACCTATGAAATAATTGAGGTTACATGTATGTATATGTATTTGCCACACAGCTACCTGACATGTTCAATGCACATACTGTTGTCATTGTGATATGTCATACAGTAGTAAAAGCAAAACCCACAACACATTGACCAACTGTGTCACACACATAGAGCACACACATGCACATTCACCAAGTGCAGAATTCAAATCCCTACCTAACTACTTTAGGATACTAGAGCAGCACACATTAACACGATGTGCTATACACATTACTGGGAGCTTTCCTTTCCACAGGTGTATTTGTAGGATGGTGACATCATCAGACTTGACACAGATATGTATACCACTTTTAAGATGTTTTAGTAGTCTCCAAAATGGCTTCTCCTCTACAAGGAGATACCCACACACTCTAACACAGTTGTCAAGTGCAGGATTCATACCCCTACCTAACTACTTTATGATATTAGAGCAGTATGCATTAACATGATGTGCTATACACATTACTGGGAGTTCTTTTTTTCACGGGTCTATTTGTAGGTTGGTGACATCATCAGACTTGACAAAGATAAGTATACCACTTTTAAGGTGATTTAGTAGTCTCCAAAAAGGTTGCTCCTCTCCAAGGTGATAGACACACACTCTCATACAGTTGTCAAGTGCAGGATTGAAACCCCTACTTAACTACTTTATGATAGTAGAGCAGTACACATTTACACGACGCGCTATACACATTACTGGGTGTTTTTTTTTTCCACAGGTATATTTGTAGGATGGTGACATCATCAGACTTGACAAAGATAAGTATACCACTTTTAAGGTGTTGTAGTAGTCTCCAAAAAGGTTGCTCCTCTCCAAGGTGATACACACACACACACACTCTCAAACAGTTGTCATGTGCAGGATTCAAACCCCTACCGAGCTACTTTATGATACTAAAGTAGTATGCATTCACACAACGCTCTAGACACATTACTGAGAGCTCCCTTTTCCACAGGTATACTTGTAGGATGGTGACATCATCAGACTTGACAAAGATAAGTATACCACTTTTAAGGTGTTGTAGTAGTCTCCAAAAAGATTGCTCCTCTCCAAGGAGATAGACATATACACACTCTCATACAGTTGTCATGTGCAGGAATCAAACCCCTACTTAACTACTTTATGATATTAGAGCAGTACGAATTTAGACAACACGCTATATACATTACTGGGGGTGCTCCTTTCCACAGGTATATTTGTAGGATGGTGACATCATCAGACTAGACAAATTGCGTTACATTAGGTGACATTAGGTGGGCTACATAGAAGGAATTTCTAAACACTTTGGCAATGTGATCATCAAAGGAGAATTTACTATCTACCAGGGTCCCCAGGGCCACAATTACATTCTCTGTACATACTGGATTACCAACTATGTGGTAATTTGTGTGCACTTTGTTTTATCCAAAGGGGGTGACTATGCATTCTTTAGCATTCTGCTTGAGGGCGTTGTTTTGACACCAGGTATCGGTCTCTGTAAGACCCTTCTGGAGGATGTCTGTGTCAGTCGTAGAGTCAATTATGGACCACAGTTAGCAGTCATCTGCAAACTTGTTCAGCCATACTCCTCCCATAATCACCTGCACCTCTGAGCAGTATCTAATGAACAGATGGGGTCCCAGGACCAAGACCTGTGGGATGCCATTCGTGACTGGTTTAGAGTCGGACATGGAACCCGCAACTCTGAACATGTGTGTTTGATCTGTGAGCCAGTTGGCCACCCATCCTGTGACATAGCTGTTAATGTTCAAGCTGGTAAGCTTGTCCATGATGCCAGAGTGGGGAATGGTGTCGAAAGGCCTTATTGAGGTCCAGGTGGGCTGTGTGGACTACTTTCACTTCCATCTATATCCTTGGTAACTGTTTCAAATAAGTCAACTAGGTTTAGGAGGCAGAATCTGCCTTTAACAAAGCCAAGTTGGGTAGAGTCCAGTGTCTGGAGGTCCCCAATGTCCCCTGTTTATAGGTTCCATGATAATTTGCTCCATAGCTTTGCAGACCAAGCTGAGTAGGCCTATAGGGCAATGGTTTCCAGGTTCTGTTGTGGCACCCCCTTTGTGGAGCTGGATGACTGTTGCTGTATGCCATTCTTTGGGTACATAGCCTGTGGTAAGGTTGAGTCTGGAAAGTGAATGTAGGTGAAGGTGTAGTTCCTTTTGGCGCTGGTGTAAGATGCAGCCTGGGACACCATCCAGTCCCATTGATGGTGTGTTCTTAGCTTTGGAGACGGGTGTTTTTACCTGCATGTCCATGAAGTCTGGGGCTCTGCATTCTTCTGGGATGGACGCAGGCCCTTTTGGGGGTGATGGGGGGGTTTGCACTGAACTTGTCCCCCGGGATGTGGGCAATGTAAGTTGGCTCAGTGTATTTCTTGCCATTTTGCAGTAGCTGACAGCATATTTGGAGGTTGCCACCTAAATGTTTGGTATAGCTAACAAAGGCTTTGTGGTTGTTATTCTTACATTCCTTGGCAATTTGTCTTTAGAAACTGGCCTTGGATTATTTTATGAGCGATCATTGTTTCTTCCTAATAATGATCAGTGATGCCTTTCCTTTTGTGAAGTTTGCTCTATCATGTGTTCATTTCATCCTTCTGTTGTATAGCTTATTTATGGGCGATGACCACCAGATTGGTTTCTTATTTTTGGAGGAGTGCATCTTGGTTTTATTTGGGATGTCTCAATCCATGCATCCCTGTGGATGCTCATAGAATGTATTTGTAAATGATTCAACAGATTGTATAGCATTATCCTATAGCAAGGGGGCTTTGGACCTTTTCACTTTGGTCTTGGGAAGTGTGCAGTTTGCTTTTCAAAATGTCTTCACAGTGGTTTCCTTGACTGGGGGGGGGGGCAGGATGTAAATTTCAGTGTGACTACTTTATGATCTGATATTACCAGTGAGGGATTTATCTCTGTTGTGGAACACTGGTACCCCATGTTGGTGATGATCAGGTCCAGTATGTTGTCACCTCTAGTGGGCATGGTGACCAGCTGTTCCAGGGCATTTGAGTTTTTAAACTCTAGGAAACATTGGGCAAAGGATGCTGTACATGAGTAATTCCCCCGCTCAGTGTTTGGATAGTTGTAATCTCCTCATATAATGGTGTTTGATAGGACCTTTATATTTTCCACTGTTCTCAGGAATACTGTGCGAGGTTCCTGAGACAAGGTAGGTGATCTGTAGCAGGCTACAATCTGATAAGCAGCTTTGCCCAATGTTAGTTGCACTTGCATTGTCTCCAAGGCTGCATGCTGTGCCACTAACCTGAAGGTGTGGGTATCCATAAGGTAATTGGATACACCCCTTCCTTTTGTATTTCACTCGTGGTTTTGGGGCCGAAGATCAGAGGGATTGCGAGTGTTTTATGTGGAGCATGTCCAACAGCTCTGTGTTTGACATAGCTTTGTATGTTAGGCAGAGATCACCTCTGAGTAGGTGATCTATGAGAGAGAGTACAGCTGGAGCATTTTGAGATGATCTGTATATGGCATGTATTTTAGGGTGCTAATGCTCTTTGTGAGGTATTTTTGCAGGCTTTCCAGTTGTTGTAGATGTATTTTGATGTACATAGGAAAAGGGGCGTTGTACTCTATTATGGATCTAGTGAGTGATGAGAAGAGGGAAACAATGTCCTCTTCTATTCTGCATGAGACACCTTTTTTGATGAGGTGTGCCACATAGAAGGATTTCCTGACTACTGTGGGGATATGATTAGCACAGGTGTGTCCACTGTCCACCTGTGACCCAAGGTCTCTTATCACACTTTCAGTTTTAAGTATACTACCGCCTATGTTGTAGTTCATGGCTATAGAGTTTTTACCAAAGGAGATGACAATGCACTTTTTGGCATTGAGCTTGAGGCCATGGCTTTGACACCAGACATCTGTCTCAGTGAGGCCCTTTTGTAAGATGTCCACATCTTTAGTATTTATAATTATGGCTCCTAGTTTGCAGTCATCTGGAAACTTCATTAGCCACAGACCTTCCATGCTAAAGTTTACATCAGGCAAGTAGATACAAAACAGGACAGGACCCAGGACTGAACCCTGTGGTACTGCACTCATCACTGGTCCAAAGTCATACTTGGAGTCTGCTACTTTCACAGTGTGTGTTCTGTCAGTGAGCCAGTTGGCAACCCATCTTGTGACATAGCAATTTATGCCTAGTTTAGTGGGTTTATCTATAATTCCAGAGTGGGGGATGGTGTTGAAAGCCGTGGCAAGATCTACATAAGCTGTGCGAACCACCTTACCCTTGTCTATGGTTCTGGTGACTGCTTCAATGTCATCTATCAGGTTTAGGAGACATGATCTGCATTTTACAAACCCAACATGGTTGTGGTCTAGAGTTTGGAGATTACCAATGTCTTTTTTTATAAGTTGTATGATGATACATTCCATGGCCTTGCAGAGCAGGCTCATCATGCTAATGGGGTGCTAGTTCCTGGGGTCCGTGGTGTCTCCACCCTTGTGTAGTGGGATAACCATCACTGTGCACCATTCAGCAGGCACAAAGCCTGAGTTGAGGCTATGACTGAACATGGTACGTCGATGTGGTGCCTGTTCGTTCTGTAGTTTGTGTAGAACAAAGCCTGGGAAGTTATCTGATCCCATGGATGCTGTAATACTGGCTTTGGAGAGTGTTTTTTTACCTGTGCAGCCGTGATTACAGCAACTTTGCAGTCTTCCATTATAGAGATTTGCTCTTTCATGGGTGAGAGGGAGGTAAAGTTAGCACTGATCTTATCTGCCAGGATGTTGGCAATATCAATTGGGTCTGTATATTTAGTGCCATTGAGCTGTAACTCAGAGCAGATCTGAGTGTTGCCATGACATGGACCTGTCTATTGGGCAGAGATCTCCTGAGTAGACAGTATGCAATAGAGTACAGATTGAGTTAAATTCAGTCTTGTTGCATGGGGCAACTGTTTGAGGCCAGTAATCCTCTTGTTGATGTACTTCTGTGGTCTTTCCAGCTGCTGAAGGTGCCTAGTCAGATTCATCGCAAGTGTGTTGTGGTACTCTCTGACGGGTCTGATGACTGATGAGTAGAGGGAACCTCCTTTGACCTACATGCAAAGACCTTGGCAGTTTGTGTGAACACATTGCATGATTTTCTGACCACTTTGTTAATGTGTTTCTGGAAGTAGAGATGACTATCCACATGTGTCCATAGATCCCTTATTATCACCTCCATATTTAGGGTGTTGGCACCTATGTGGTATTTGTATGACTGTAGCTCGAGGCCATAATTTTGACACCACATCTGTCTGACTGAGACACTTTTTAAGGATGTCTCTGTTGTCCCAAACATCAATTATGACAACTTTTTTGCAGTCATCCACAAACTTTGCTAGACATAGCCCTCATGTGTTTGACTGTATTTCTTTTTTTTTCAATAATAATTCTTTATTGTTTTTTCTTTTTCATTACACATCATATCACAAGAGTAAACACAGGTGATATACAACTGGTAGAATAACAATACACTTAAAACATATTTACACTATTTACATGAATGCTTTCATAGTTTAACAGTCTGGAAAGAGATAAGATTTGTTTTCTCCAGGGTTAGTACCATCAAGTTAGTATACTACTATATAATGTTATGCTTTTTATTGTGTGTGCTGTAAATGTATTCCAAATTCAATGATTTATGCAAGTATAATATTGAAAATGTGTTCCCAAAGTTTCAAAATATTGGGATTTTTGTTTTGTTTGTTTATTATGTATTTGTGGGCTAATATATGTTTTATCGCTAAGTTCCTAAAGTTTTTCCATGAGATTTTAGATGGGGTCAGCCAGTTGGTAGCTATGTAGAGTTTCATTAATAGGAAAATATTAATGAGGATGGTTGGTTTTTAGATAGGTTATTTGGGGGGAGATGTAATATCGTAAATTCCCAAGTGAGCATTGATGATTGATATCCCATCTTTTGTAGCTGTACTATCAGGGAGTTCCAAAGTTTGAATACACATTTACAGCTCCAGAACATATGCAAAAAGTCAGCAGTTTCATCTTTACAATGTGGGCAATTTTGGGAGTTTCTAGAGTTAAATTTATGCAAGCTAAGGCGTGTGTAATAAGCATTATTATATATCATGAGTTGGGTAAATGCTAACTTTTGAAGGGAAATGGATTTACTGTTAAGTTAATTGCTTGTATTATTTTATGGTTCTCTACCGATGGTATTTTTTCTTTCCAATAATTAGATAAGAGTATGTGCTTTTGAAATTTCAGGTCTTTGATCAATTTGTATGAGCATGTTATAAATTTGCTGTTTTGTAGAAGGGCTTGCCAAAGTGAGTTACATTTCATTAAGTCGTCTTTATTGATGTTGATATCTTGAAAGTAACTTATACACATTTCTTTAATCTGTCTCAAGATCAACAGATATGACTTGGGAAGACCCAATTGATTTCTTATTTCATGAGCGGGGCAGTTTAAATATGGGTATAGATCTTGTAGTGTTATATTAATTATAAGTGGGAATTTTTTCAGGTCTAGCAGTTGGTTATTAATTTTCAGGTTCAGGTTTTTGTGTATAGGTTGTAGGATCATCATGGTTTGAAGGAGATTTACCGACTTAAAAAGATTTTGTGTTAATGTTACAGAATTTTTAAGGGAGTTCCATTAAATTATATGCTTTAATGCTTGTACTGCTTAAGAAAGGTAGTGATTTGGGATTTATATTCAGGCTTTCAATATGTTTAAAACATATTCTTACCCAATGTGTAGACCAACTATTTCCTAGTGTATTGTAGTTTGCAATTCTTAAAGTTCTATTGGCGTTTATGATTAAGTAGTAGTTTTCAAAATTTGGTAGATCTAATCCACCTTTGTTTTTCGGGGTCATCAGTTTATCATATGAGATTCTACTTTTTTTTGGTTGCCATATAAATTTAGCAAATTCAGTGTGAATTTGCTTAAAAATGTCTTGGGTATTAATAGCTGGGAAGATATAAAGATGAATAATAATCCGGGCAAGATATTCATTTTGATAATGGAGACTTTGGCTAATGGTGGTAGTTTCAGATTTTTCCATCTCTTTAGGTCAAATAGAATGTGGTCCCACTTTTGTTTAATGTTATTACAATAAAATTTTTTGTTATCTGTAGAGAATGTAATTCCTAAATATTTAATCTTTTCTTCAGATTTTATTTGACCTATCAATGGTAGAAGTGAGAAAGGTTTTGTAGTTTTTAAAGGGAAGATGTTGGCTTTTTTAAGGTTTATTTTATAGTTTGATATTGATGTGAAGTTTTTGATAGCAGATAGTATTTTCTTGGTGTCTGTGGTTGGTGTTGTACAGTATATGTTAAGGTCATCAGCAAAGGCTGACAGGGAAATTTTGGTGTTGTATATTACTGGGGCATTGTGATAAACATTTTGTTTGATGTTTACAAATAGGGGTTCTAGATATAGGTTAAACAATAAGGGAGATAAAGGACATCCTTGACGAGTGTCATTTCTGATTTGGATTCTATTAGACCACATTTTATTTATATGTAATGTTGTATAAGTATTATTGTATAGTGTTTGTAGGGTTAGAATACATTTTTGGGGTATATTAAAGTAGGGTAAAATTTGGAATACAAATGTTATGCTAACTCTATCAAAGGCCTTATGAGCATCTATAATGAGTGCATATATGTTTAGGTTATTATGGTTAGCATATGAAATTAGCATGTGAAGTGTTAGTGTATTGTAACTGGTTTGCCTAGATGTTAAAAAAAACAGATTGTTCACTCGAAATAATTATGTCCATTATTTTTTTTCAGTCTATTAGCCAGAATAGATGTTAAAATTTTGGTATCAATATTGAGTAATGATATGGGTCTGTAACTGTCCGGATTCTGAGGATCTGCCTTTTCTTTGGGTATGAAAATCATTTTGGATGCATTAAAGTGTATATCATTATTTTTATTGTTTATTATATAGTTTAATATGTGAGATAAAATTTGTGCAGTGATACGGTAAAATGTTTTGTAAAATTCTGCTGTGAGGCCATCTGGGCCTGGAGATTTGTGTGATTTCAATTTTTTGATTGTTGTTATTATTTCTTCAGTGGTTATTGGTTCTATTAATTCTTTTTGTTGATTCACATCAATTTTCGGAAAATTAAGTTTTTGTAGGAAGTCTCTACTATTTTCATTTATGAGTAGGTGTTTTTGTTCTCCATAGATTTGTGAATATATAACTTCGAAGGTGTTAATAATATCTTCAGTTTTCGTATAAATCTTGTTCTTATAGATTATTTCAGAAATTTGAGAGGGTGTTTTAGACTGATTAATAATACTTGCTAGTGCTCGTGACGGTGTTTGAATATGGTTAGCATATTGTGCAAGTATTTTTGTTTCATAAAATGATAGATTATTGTTGTGAACCAAGAAAAGGTCTTTCTGACATTTCAATAGTTCAGTTTCAGTTTGTGTGTTGTAATTTTTAATTAAATCTTGTTCTAATGATTTAATTTTAGCCTCTAGTTGCTGTTCCCCTCTGAGTTGAGTTCTCTTATAATAAGAAGGTTTTTGGATAAAGATACCTGTTATCTGAGCTTTAGTTGCCGCCCATTCAATATCAGGAGGGTGTTTTTGTTTTGCTAAATTGACTAGAGACATTTTAAGAATGTCCTGAACTTCCTGAACTATTTCCTTTTTATTTAAAAGATTGGGGTTTAGGGACCAATTGTATCCCGATATAGTGTGTTATTTTTGGTGGTTTTAGTAATGTTTAGGATAATTTTAGAGTGGTCAGACAAGTAACGAGCATGAATGGATACTGTGGGGTCAAGGTTAATTAATGCTTCTGAAATTAGGAAAAAGTCAATTCTCAACCACATTTTATGACAGTTGGAGTATAACGTAAAATTATTTGAGGTATTTGGGTTATTACCATATTTGAAGGGATCATATAGATTAAAGTCATATTTAAGTTCGCTTAATGTTAAAACTGCTTGTTTGTTACATGATCTCTGTGGGCTTGATTTATCCTTTTTTGGGTTTTAATATGTATTCCAGTCACCTCCTATGATCATGTAGTGATTATTGTATTGATTTAAGATAGGATACAATGAAGTAAAGAAGGAGTGCTGGCTATTACAGGGTGCATATATATTGAGAAGTAAAATGGGCTTATCATAAGCGGGAGTTGAAAGGATTACATAACACCATCTACCTTCTTTATCTATTTTGGTTTCTATAATTTTATCTTGGTATTGGTTCTTAATGAGTATAGCTACTCCTGCACTGTTGGTTTTGCCTTCAGAGGCTATAATTTCTCTTATCCATTTTTCCCTTCTAATTCTGTCCATTGTTCAATAGATAAATGTGTTTCTTGAATTAGTATGAAGATTGCCTTAGCCTGCAAAACTAGGTGAAGAAACCGTTTCCTTTTTTAATGTTCTGGAGTCCTTTAATGTTCCATGAATCTATTTCCCACATTTATAAAGCTTTTATTTTGTGTAAGTAGTCTTGTAAATTTGTGTAAATATATTGGTTTGTGTTTATTTCTTATCAAAAATATGATATGAAAGCATTCTTTTATTCCCATCCCTTTCCTGTGCCTACCCACTAATATTTGTTTTTTGTATTTTTTTGTATTATGTGTATATATATATATATATATATATATATATATATATATAAATATATATATATATATATATATATATATATATATATATATATATATATATCTATATATACCTTGTGTGTTAGTGTTTAAGAGGTAAAATAATCTTAATGGCCCTGTATGACCTAAAACTATTTGTACAAAGCCTATCCTACTCATTCCCTAACAAACACTGCTTTTGTAACCCAAGTCTCTTCTTATGAGATTTATTATGGGGTGTCCAAGTTTGAAAAATCTATTTTAACCAGACCTGGTCTTGACTAAAAGCAGGGAACATCAGTTTAAGAAACTTATCCCTAACAGTATTTGAAAGTTTATCAACTATAAATTGTTGTCACAAGCTTAGTTTATTAACCATATTCATAGATTATATTCATTCCTCGTTTAGTCTTAGTTTGTATGTGATTCTTCCTCTCCTTGGCAGAAGACTGATGTCTCTGATTGTTTCTTTCCTTGCTTTGGGTGAATATTCAATTCTGAAGTTCAAATGATCCAAGAATCCTTGATCCCACCAGTTTTGTTACCCCTGCCCTGCATTGTTTAAATCTTGAATGGCCTTCTGTTAAAAAGGTCTTAACATGACTTCTCTCTACCACCGATTCGACCTTCATCAGATATTATACTTTACACATTCTTACTCTGATGGGTCCTGGAGAAAATCATATAACTATATATCAATTTCAGACTTATGTACATACATGAATATAGTCACAAGTAATTAGGTAGACATTTAGAAGTCAATTTGAGTAGGTTTCAACAACCAGTGATTAATAATCAGTGGTAATCAAAGGTATAAGCCCTTCTATAAGGCTTTGTTGGCTCTTTAGCATAAGATTTAAGAAGGGTGGGGTGTATAGATGTTTCCTCAAGCTACAGACCCATGAAACTTTAAGGCTATGTACAAGTAGATTAGAGGCTTGGGATCGTAGTCTATCTAAGTTTATCATTCTCGGTATTATTATAGCATTGTGCAAGATAGGATAGAAACAAGAAAGAAAATAAATGTTCGACTACCCTAATGAGTCACCTATTATATATAACAGGAGAGAACCTAGTTCGCTTCCAGACTCTGTAATAGTCTTAATACATTAACAAATATATTTTCTTTATCACCAAAGTTATGCAAACTCATTCTATGTTGGTTTCAGATCCAAAATGTATTGAGAACCAAATGCACTTAAGTAAACTGAAACTATGTACAGTGTGTCATAATAACATTTACTCAATAGAATAACTTGTGAGATGTACAGCAGAGAGCCTTGATTATTTGTATGATTATTGATTATTAGTATGTGTAGATTTCATTTGCAGTTCTATGTAGCTAAAGTTGCCTGGGTCTACATTATGATATAACAGGTAGCGTGTTTTAAAGCTGAACTTTCAGATGTTATTTATAAGCTTCTGTTGGTATCAGCTTATTACAGTATTATGTTTTTATTTCATATTAAATTACCTAATTCGCTACCTTCGGAGTATTGTCTGACCAGAAAAATTCAAGTCCTGACATACTAGAGACATAATAGTGCTTTTATGTAGATTAGAGATCTCAGCACTAGTGCGCGTGTTAATTCTAGGATAGGGGTTATCCAGTTTTTCAGTTTAGAACAAATTTGTTTTCGTATAAGGGACCATATTTACTATAGGCTCTCTTATTAAGTTTGAGCAAAAATTTAAAAAGGGCACAATTAACTGTGTTAGGTTTAACATGAGTGAAATTAAACCCTGTGTTTATAAAATCAAGAGTGTAGTCACTTAGGTATATGTAATTTGTTGTATTAAAACCTAGAGCTTTCATGTCTGTTAGCAGTGTAATATGTTTTTGCAACTCCATTATGCTATGTGAAGCTAGAAACTTTAATTAACGTTGATGACATTTAAAAGCAGGATTTAATAGCTATGGGGAAAGAGAATATGTGGTTTAACTGTAGTATTTACATGTTTTAGTGCTGTCCTCATCAGTACTTTATTTTTTTATTTATTTATTTTTTAATTACAGTTCCTTTGACCTTCTCTCTGAGCTGCTAGATAGCTAAGCTGATTACTTAGCTTCTCGAAGGGGGATTCTGCAAGCAGGCGGACTTCTAGAAGTGCCACCTCTCGAAAATTACCTCTAGAGCAGCAAAACAACATTCAGTTCCTCCAGTTGGAAAGCCAGCGTGACTCAGATGTTGTGTACTTCCTTTTGGGGCTCTCATGGCTTGCAGAATGAGAAATGAGGTTGCACCACTCCAAAAATGCGGCCTAGGGCAAGGCAGGAGCAATCTATGGAAAAAGTAAGTCCTCGGCTGTTGTTATTTCGTGAATCCGGTCTCAGGGGCTCAATAAGCCACATTGGAGAGTGAAACTAGTTGTCTAAGGCAGGAATTCTTTTAAAAACAGTCATGAAGGTAGATTTTGCTTCTCTATTGTTGGCGACTGAGTATTTGACCCCATCCACAGAAAATAATAATGTATTTGGATATTTCATTTGGAATTTTAGTTTTTTGTCAATCAGAAATTTGCAATAAGGAGATAAGAGCTGTCTGGCTTGTCTGATTTGTAGAGGCAGATCCTGGGCTGGAGAGATTCTGTTGTTGTTCCACATTAAAAATCCCCCATTTTTCTTTGCATATAATAATATGTTATTAACATTTTGAAAGTTAAGTAGTTTGGCATAGACAGGTCTTGGCATATTTGAAGTTTGAGATTCTCTCAGGGCTCTGTGTGCTCTCTCTATTGTTATTTGATGGGCTGTTTTTTGGTCTTTAAGTAGTGTTGCAAATATATGAATGATAGAAGGAATCAGTTCATTGTGCTGTATATTTTCTGGCATGCCTCTGATGATTATGTTATTCCTTCTGGATCTTGCCTCAAGATCAATAATTTTTGCTTGCATGGTTTGTATGTCTGCTTCATGTGAGTCAGATTTTTTTGGATAGGAGGGCTATTTTTTCCTCATTCTCCATGATTTTGGCTTCAGATTTGTCCATTCTTTCCAAGATTTGATTGAAGGAAGTTCCAAATGATTGCAGTTGAGTAGACAGCTCTTTTATTGCCTCTTGGATAGGTAGCAAGGCTGATTTTATATCATCCATGTTTGCTAGCTGATCTGCTTTATTTTTATTCCCTGTTTTTGCAGTGTCTTGTTGCTTTGTTATTTTCTGCCTTTTAGAGTTCAAATCTTTCTCAGGTGATAATAATTCTGAGAGTTTAGTTTTTGTTGTTGTAGTGTCCATATTTTTATCTTCTTTTGACATTTTGTAAAAGTAAGGCGTCTTGTTTTATAGATAAAGATGAGTGTGTAAAGTGCCCTGAGCACACGGCTTCTTTTCCTTGTCTCTTTCCTCAGATCCAGTTAATCTGTTGTAATCTTGATAGATTTGTTAATTCTTCAGGTTTATTTTTCCATTTTTGGGTTTCTGGATATTGATTAGAGTTGTTAGCTCAGAGTATTGCTTTAAATAGGTCCTGGTATTACCTCTGGGTTAAGTTAATTCCATAAGTATTGAAGAGCTGAAGATTAGCAGTGTTTACAGAACAGCAGCCATCTTTGAATCTATCGTTTGAATGTATTTCTAAAAAGTATATACCAGACAGGAGGGGTCCCAGGACTGAGCCATGGGGGACAGCAGTTGTTACCAGCTTGAACAGGAGACCACAATTCTTACCTTGTGTGATCTATCTGTGCCCCAGATGGCAATACTTCAGATGACATACATATTTATGCACAGGTTGTTGATTTTGTGGATACGACATGCGTCTGGGATGTTGGCAAAGGGCTTTTCAAGGTCTATGTGGGATGTGTGTAGGCCATTTCATTGATGTATGTCCTGGTTGTCTGCCTTGAAAACAGTCTAGCAGGTTTGGGAACAATGATCTGCCCCTGACCAAACCAAAATTGGTAGGGTTGGGTGTTTGTAGGCTCCCAATAGCTCTGTTTATGAGTTCCATCATGATGGACTCCATGGCCTTCCAGATCAGGCTTAATAGGCTTATAAGACAATAGTTTCCATGGTCTGTTGTGCACCAACACTTGTGGAGTGTGCCAAACGTTGCTGTAACACATATTCAACAGTTTCATATCCTGTACAGAGAGTGAGGCTGAACAAACTGTTCAGGTGCAGGGTCTGTTTTTTCTGGAGTTCACTTATGACACAGCTAGGGAAACAATGTAATCCCATAGACGCCATGTTTTCAGGTTTAGAAGGAGCTGTTTACCCATTCTATATGTGATATCTGTGCTTTCACAATCTCCACGTATGATGACAGGGCCATTTGTCAGTGAGAGGGGGGTATGTATGTATGAGTCTGTCTGACAGGATGTTGGCAATGTCAGTCATTTACAGTTTGCACTGACTCAGAACATATATGAGTGTACATTGCTATTTATGACATAGCGGAAGGAAGCATTATGGTTCTCTATGGACTCCTTCACAGATTCTTTTGCCAGAACATGGATTGGATAATGTTTGGAGTGCACATTGTTTATTCATGATACTGACAGCAGGTTTATTGATCTTCTTTGCTTTTTCACTTTCTGTGAACAACTTAAGTACTTGTGGTACATAGTTTGATTATGACAGGGTTCCAATATATTATATGTGTCTGTTTTCATATAACTGTGTGCACAAGGCAGGATTGGTGAATAGTGACAGGTTCCTGGGGTAAAACATGCAACTGCCAGATATGTGTGGCCCACTGCTGTACTCAGACATGGCCTACGTGTGTGAGCATGCCCAGTATGACATTTCAGTATGTTGTTGCCTGACATTTGCTTCGTTTATTTAAGTGTGTGAGCATGCCCAGTATGACCTTTCAGTATGTTGCTGACTGAAATCCACTACATTTGTTGAAGTGTGTGAGCACGCCCAGTATAGACATTTATACTATATGTGTGTGGAAAATCAAGTTGTATTTTTACAGCAGGCCTCACCTTTGTGTTATAAATCAACAGGGATCATGCTGTGCCTGCAGGGCTTCCATGAGACACTTTGTATAGACTTATCAACATTTCTATGTACGGGGGGGACAGCTATTCTTTGTACATTTCTATCCGGGGGCACACCTGATTGTTACTGTGGGTGTACATAGGATGAGGGGTTCACCTGACACTTATACACATTTGCTAGGCCTGCACTGCTATGTAAGATACACCATTTCAGTCTGTACTGTTGTCTATCATACTGGCTTGAGGCATACTACTGTACTACAGATGTTAGCATTCAATGTCATGTATATTAGATTGCGACTTCATAGCCTACCCAACCCACACCACACTGCCTGGCCTGCTGTTCTCTGTCTGCATAGGTCTGTGGGGGAGGTTACCCATATGCCTTTTTAGGGGTATGATACATCATTTCTTTGTATTTGCATTAGTGGACAATTGTCCTGCTGTGTCTGTGCCAGTGAAATGCTGTCATGGCTTAGTGGTTCAGTACTGTGACTATAATGCACAGTATCCTGGGATCGAGCCCTGTCACTGCTTTTTATTTTCATGCTGGGCAGACCAGACTGCTTAAGGAACAGTAAAGCAAATATGAGCGTGTTTGCCTGACTTTGCTCAACTTTGACCGACTTTGCCCGACCTTGCCCAACATTGCTCAACGTTGCCCGACGTTGCGCTAGTTAGCGCTGGCAATTTTGTTTACATATACTAAATAGTGGTAAAAGCTGCTTAGCACTGCTTTATATTGCTTAAAACATGGCAAACATGCCTCAGGTGGTGCTGCAGGGCTGCCTATGTCGGATGCACATAGTACACTCCCTATACATGTTTGAAAACAGGTAGTGTCAATTTAGGCATCCCTTTATTTTATATGCGAGTCAGAGAGAGGTATCATTTCCAGGGTTCCTACTGAGCCAGTGTATGTGCTATGCATTGCCTCTTTGCCAAGGCCAAGGCATACTGGGCACGCCTCCTTCTGCCTACTGGGGCAGACTCAGGTTGTTCCTCCTCTGAGTCACGCTCTGCCTTTGATTGCCTTGGCAATGGTGGGGGGCTGTTTGGCCCTGCCCCATGCTGTTCCTGCTGCAGCTGTTTTTGCAGGATCATATTGTGTGGCATGGCACATACCATGACAATTTGGGTACATGTAGTTGGTGAGTACTGCAAGGCTCCACCAGATGTGTCCAGGCACCGGATCCGTGACTTGAGCATCCCAAACACACGCTCGATTACATTTCGTGTTTGTGCATGTGCCTCATTATGGAGTTCTTGTTCAGGTGTGTGTGCATTTCTGATGGGTGTCATCAGCCATGGCTCCAGTGCATATCCAGCATCCTCCATTAGGTGACCGTCAGGGATGTCCCCATTGGCAAATGTCCAGTGCAGCTGCATCAGATGCCAGATATGGGAATTGTGGTAGCTTCCAGGGCAGCCAGCACACACATTCAGTATTATGCACTGGGCATCGCACATGACCTGGCAGTTGATAGAAGGGAAACCCTTGCGGTTGATGTAGGCCCTACCCTGCTCACTGGCTGGTGCTTTGATGCGTATGTGCGTGCAGTCTATTGCACCCACTACTTCAGGGTATTCCGCTATTTGCTGGAAAAGACGCATATTGCTGGCCAATGCCTCATGGGAATTGGGGAAATATACATGATCACCGACATGTGCTGACATGGCATTCAGGAACTGGTGCAGTACCCTGGATGCTGATGCCTGTGAAATCCCCATCATATCACCAGTTGGTCTCTGGAAGGTACCTGTTGCTAATATTCTTAGGCCAACACATACCTTGGTTTCCACTGGGATGGGTTCCCCCCTGTTGGTTCTTTGTGTGAGGTGTGGCCTGCACAGCTTAACAATTTGCTGCAGGAGGTCTCTGTCCACTCTATAGCACTCCACTATCTCCAGCTTATGTAGCTCCTGGTAGGTTACCCTGGGTCTGTACACTCTTCTCCGTCTCCTCACTGTGGGTTACTCAGCAGCATTTGCAATGGCACCACCCTCAGCATCTTGCACATGTTGGCTTATAATAGCAATGGCAGCCCCTAACGTTTTTGTCTGAGTTAAGCTTTTTAAGTTTTCACTCTTTATATACTGCAGTGTTGCAGTGTTTTTGAGAAAAACATGGGGTAATGTTGTTTGCAGAGTTTTAAGTGCTGGGCTGGGCTGGGCTAGTGTACTGCTTGTGTAATTGGCTGATTCTGATTTATTTCACCTGGCAGCTCTGCTAGTTTTCCTTGGTTAACTTACTACTACTTCTTTTCCTTCCTTTTCCCTTTCAATTTCCACAAGGGGCAGTGCCGTGCAAATAAGCGCAAAAACGCACACACGAGTGCACAAGTGCACACACAGGCATAAACAGTGTAAGCAAGTTTGCATGAAATTTCAGATATATCCACGGCGTACACCTTCGGTTTCTGGGTTTCAGCTAGAACAACTGTAGACACGCCTTTTGCAATCCTGAGCAACTCATGTCAAACACAAGCCACTTTGCTCCAATAAGCTTACAGTCTTTCAATCATACCCCCTCATGATGTCACCTGTCTTCTACTCTAATACTCCCCTACTCCTACACTTACACTCTAGGGACATGGCTCACATGCCAGGGAAAATTGGGATTCACTATCCTTATCCTCATTTGCATAGGATTGCCTACTAATGCTTGGTTACATCTCTCAAACTGAGCTTCCCCCCCTTAGCAACCACTACTCAGTAGCCATGTTGTCTTCAGCCTGCCATTCACCTGCATGGCAGAATAAGCTTTTTATTAAAAATGCCTATTTTTGGCTAGTTTTTAATTATTTTTTGGTTTTTAAAGTGCCACACGTTTGTGCGGTGCTGCACTATGCTTAAACGTCGGAGATCTGGGAAAAAAATAAAAATTCATTTTTATTAATTTTCAACCTATAAAAATGCCAGTGGCCTTATATTTGGCCATTGGCATGCTTCCTCATCTGGATGCATCCTTTATTTGGAGCTGTCATAGCTCCGTTTAGGTATTTGCAGAACAGTACTTCGTTACCAACGGAGTACATTTCTGCAAATAACACTTCTCTTCCACGAACAGGTTAGTGGTTCCTGGATGGCAAATTTACCCAATTTGCATACATTTCAGCAGCAAATGAGGTAATTTGCATACCATAACACTGTCCGTGCAAGAGTCGTTTTACGAGCTCTCATGCACGCCCGTGCCGGTTATTGCTGAATCGCACGGCAGACATATTGCCTCTCTGATGTCCTACACTACTCTTAGACTCTGTGTAAGCCTTCATGAATCCAGCCCATAGTCTTTGCAATACCTACTAGTGTAATATTGTCTAATGTCCTCCTGTCCAAGATAATTTATTGTGTTGTTAATATTCTAATTGTTACTGTATGTGCATTATTAGTCTTACTGTCATTCAAACTATGTGTTCATTGTTATGTCTTGCATGGGGACCAAAGCAACATAATTTCCTGCAGCTTGCACTGCTGAGTATATTTGATTGACAATAAAGTTTACTTTGACTTTGACTTCTTATTATTTCATGCATTGTTTATGAATATGCTAAAAACCTGAAACTACTATGCAATTCATATTTAAGGTTAATAACATTTGCTGTAATAGATTGTAAAAAATGTCTGGAGCTTTTCTCCCTGGGCCTCCACTGAAAAAGGGTTGTTAACCTAATTGAACTTTCATGGTAAAGAAAGGCAAAATAAATAAACGAATAATAAGATTCTTAGAGACCTGTTCTGGATTTTTCCTTTCTAAATTAGTTTGAAACAGTTCCCTAGTCCAAAATACTGTCTCCTCACAACTTGTTACCCATTTATCCACATTTGACTTTTCCAGTGACTTTAAATTTAAAAGATGCATATTATCACATTCCTATAGATCCAAACTTCAATGTTTCTTAAGTTTTTTTGTATCTGGATCACACTATCGGTTCTCTGCATTGCCCTCTCGTCTGTCTACTGCACCAAGGATGTTCAAAAGTGTCTGGTTCCTGTGATAATCAAGTAGACTACAAAATATTCACATATTTCCATATTAAGATGACTTGCTTACCTTTGCAGAATTTTTTTCAAAGAGTCTGGAATCTCTCCGTTGAGTAAGGGACCTCCTACACAGACTGCTACTCCAGGAGAACTTACAGGAGTCTGATTCATTTTCACAGGACACCTCTGGTCAATGTTTTTTTTCACACAGAAAAAGAAAATAAATCTGTATTTTCATATTTCTCAGAGTTCTACTCAGACTTCCATCTCAGAAAGGGAATTCCTCAGGTTCGGGGGTTTCACACCCTCTATGATTCTCATGATGCCTTCTCAAGGCTCCATATGAGAAAAAATCAGTGTTATCTAAAATCTCTTTAGTCCAATTATCAGCATCCTCTGACTTTTCTCAGTTCAGTTTTAGGATTTGAGAAAAGGTAGATTTTGTGGTGGAGACACCAGATCTCTCAAAGTACAAGTCTTCATTCTCCCTTCCTGCTCCAGCACAATCAGTCACAGTGGACACCTTAGATTTTACACGGGGAACAGTGTCTATGGGAAAAAGTACAGGATCTTTGGAACAAAAAAGACAAAACAAAACATGCAAACATAAAAGATATGTCAGGTCTTATAAATGCTCTTAACTATCCCAAAGATTTGTGGTCTCAGGTACATCTTCAAGTGTTTACAAATAATCCTTCCACTGCTCGAAGAACCAGTCCGTTGGAGGAACGTTGTAATAAAAAAAGACTTTATTACTCTTGTCTTAAAATTGCATCAAAAACTTTCGCTATTCAGCGTAGTTGTTATTCAGTCAGAAAAGGACAAAACAGTTGAAATCAAGCGCTTTCGCTTGGTCCCATTGCCAAGCTTTATCAAGATAAAATGTGCACTAAAAGGAGAGCTATATATATAAAGCTCATTAACCACCATGTGACAACAGAAGTAATTAAACTTTAAAGCTGTACATTCATTTCTTAGCCTGACTACATTTCATTTACATCATCGTACTATTATTGTATAATCCATAAATACTGATGTGTATAAAATATAAAAAATCATATTAACCTTATTTTAATATTAAAATTCATTAAATCTGATTTCTTATGTACTACAACAAAATTAATTCATTTCATGTCCTACAAAAATATGTGGAATTATAAAAATATATATATGTATATAGACATATAACAAACATACATGTGCAATTTTTCTAATATAAATAAATAAATAAATATATAAATATTATAAAAATGCTATAAAAATATAAAATATATTCTCAATGTGTTTGATAAACATTTTCTAAACTGTTCAATACAAAACTAATACCTACAAAGATTTGTTAAAATCAATGTATTATTGTAAAAATTCATAAATATATTAATTCCAATTATATTATATTAATCTATTTTACAAATCATGTATTACTTAAATAATTAAACAAATTCTATGTACAATGACATCAAATTACTTATGGATCACAGTCTGGCCATTCTTAGTTTAAGAACACTTTTTATGTTTATATTATCATTTAGACCGGGACTTGTGGCAGCATCTAGTTTAAGCTGCCACAAGAGTTCCTTGTATTCTAAACGGGTTTCCCAGTCTCCCCCTCTACCATCCATTTGCACCTGCTCCAACGCAATAAACTTTATACACATCTCAGGACATGAAATTGAATGCTTATAAAAGGCATTCATTTCTTTTCTTCTAGAGACTTCATACATGTGCTCATAAATTCTCTTTCTCAAGGACCTTTCTGTTTTGCCAACATAAAAACTAAGACACTTTGTACAATATCCCAGATATACTATTCCTTGCATTGCACAATTCGCATAAATGTTGGCTTTAAAACAAAAATTCCTAGAAGGAATATACAAGGAACCTCTATTAAGAACGGATGTGCATTGCTTGCAACTTTATTGTGGACTGGTACCGAGGGACAATTTTTTGAATTTTTTGATTACATCAATTCCACGACTCATTTTTTGTCTTTTACATATGTTATTAGTAATGAGAAAATGAATTATTTGGATGTTACAATCTCCAAGGATTTTGTTAATAATAGGTTCACTTCTAAATTATACAGAAAACCCACCTTTCCCAACACATACCTACACTTCACAAGCGGTCACCCTTACTATCAAAAGAAAGGCATAATTAAAGGGCAAATGGTAAGGGCATCAAGAATGTCAAGTACTTTAGAATATTTTATGGAAGAGTTATTGACATTAAAAAGTATGTTTTTGGAAAGGGGTTACCCTGAGGGTTTGATTGATGAGATGAGCAAAGAAGTTTCAGAACACAGAGAGAATAAATACCCCCCTTTATTAGGTTTGGGGCAGATTTTAGAAATAAAACCTAGTCAAATTAGTAATGCTGTTTTTTCTAATAATTACACACATACCTATTCAAATGATTCTCAACAAATTGAAGAGGTAATTAATAAGTTCTGGCCGGTTTTAACAGGACATGAAGAATTAAATAAATACATTTCGCGGTATCCTAGATTTACTAGACGTAGGCACACCAACATAAAGGAACTATTTGAGAAGTTTCAACCTCAAGGAAGAACTAGTAACAATAAGAATTTGAAAAAAGGCACTTATAAATGTGGAAGTTGCAAGCAATGCACATCCGTTCTTAATAGAGGTTCCTTGTATATACCTTCTAGGAATTTTTGTTTTAAAGCCAACATTTATGCGAATTGTGCAACACAAGGAATAGTATATCTGGGATATTGTACAAAGTGTCTTAGTTTTTATGTTGGCAAAACAGAAAGGTCCTTGAGAAAGAGAATTTATGAGCACATGTATGAGGTCTCTAGAAGAAAAGAAACGAATGCCTTTTATAAGCATTCAATTTCATGTCCTGAGATGTGTATAAAGTTTATTGCGTTGGAGCAGGTGCAAATGGATGGTAGAGGGGGAGACTGGGAAACCTGTTTAGAATACAAGGAACTCTTGTGGCAGCTTAAACTAGTTGCTGCCACAAGTCCCGGTCTAAATGATAATATAAACATAAAAAGTGTTCTTAAACTAAGAATGGCCAGACTGTGATCCATAAGTAATTTGATGTCACTGTACATAGAATTTGTTTAATTATTTAAGTAATACATGATTTGTAAAATAGATTAATATAATATAATTGGAATTAATATATTTATGAATTTTTACAATAATACATTGATTTTAACAAATCTTTGTAGGTATTAGTTTTGTATTGAACAGTTTAGAAAATGTTTATCAAACACATTGAGAATATATTTTATAATATTTTTATAGCATTTTTATAATATTTATATATTTATTTATTTATTTATATTATAAAAATTGCACATGTATGTTTGTTATATGTCTATATACATATATATATTTTTATAATTCCACATATTTTTGTAGGACATGAAATGAATTAATTTTGTTGTAGTACATAAGAAATCAGATTTAATGAATTTTAATATTAAAATAAGGTTAATATGATTTTTTATATTTTATACACATCAGTATTTATGGATTATACAATAATAGTACGATGATGTAAATGAAATGTAGTCAGGCTAAGAAATGAATGTACAGCTTTAAAGTTTAATTACTTCTGTTGTCACATGGTGGTTAATGAGCTTTATATATATAGCTCTCCTTTTAGTGCACATTTTATCTTGATAAAGCTTGGCAATGGGACCAAGCGAAAGCATTTGATTTCAACTGTTTTGTCCTTTTCTGACTGAATAACAACTACGCTGAATAGCGAAAGTTTTTGATGCAATTTTAAAACAAGAGTAATAAAGTCTTTTTTTATTACAACGTTCCTCCAACGGACTGGTTCTTCGAGCAGTGGAAGGGTTGCTTTGGTGTTTACTGTCTTACATTTATATTACTGTTTACAAATAATACCACTGTGATATTATACATAAACAAGCAAGGGGGAGACAGATATTATCTCTGTGCAGACTATCCATGGTAGTCTGAGATATAGCTTTTCAGCACAATTTCACTCTACAGACATCTTGCATACAGTTGTGTGGAAGACAAGCAGAGCATGACCAGGGCAGACTCTCTCAAAATGAAATTGATCCAGAATGTCTTCCAACAATTATTCCATCTGTGGAAAGCACCACAAATAGATCTATATGCCTCTGCTCTAAACAATCATTTGGAAAACTCTGCACAAGGAGGCCATGCAAGAGGGTCTAGAAGACAGATGCTTTTTTCTTTTCCATGGACAAGAATGTTCCTATGTAATCCTCCACCCTTTCCATTGAGAATTCAAAAGGACTCTTCATAGAGCATTGTACTGACTCTAGTCTGTTGCAGGCAACATTGGTTGACCTTTCTTTTGGAAGTGACAAAGAAGTATTACCACAAACTTCCTCAAGACTTGATTTACTCACACAAGGCTATGAGTATTTGATACATCCTAGTCCTAAACAACTACAACTGACTGCCTAGTTGTAATACCTTTTAGGCAACTTTTCTCTATAAACATGTAGCAGGTATTAATGGAAGCAAGAATGACTGCTGCTTCTGGAATATCAGTTATTAATTAAAAAAGGTTTACTAGCTGGTGACAACAAAGGAACCAGAACCTATTCAAGGCTAGTGTTTCTCTTAGTGAGTTCCTCCTCAATTGGGTTAACTTTTCAGCCATTTCAGCATGTTTACCCATTGACCTCCTCTTTCAATGCAGCCTTATGCGATAATGTAAAGGGCTGCTGCATAAGAAGCCTCCTAGGAAAAGGTGGCTCCTCCAGGGGATCTTAATTTAACATTAGAAAAACTAACTTTTGCTCCATTTGAACAAGATCATTAGACTGACTTGAGATTCTTAACTTAGAAAATTGTCTAATTGCTCTGAACTCTGCAAGAAGAGTATCTGAGTAGTAAGCTCTGATGGTGAGTCAGCCTTATTTCATTTTCCACAAAGACAAGATTTCCTTTAGAACAGTGATTCATTTATGACTAAAGTGATGCCTGAGTTTACCTTACCCTAAGCTATGCAATTCCATTCTTGCCAGAAACTCAAAATTAAGCTGAAAGGATACTTCATACCTTGAATATCCTCAGACAATTCAGGTACTATTTTGACAAAATCTTTCAGAACTTCTGATCAGTTGTTCTTTTCTTGTGAAGGTAAGAAAAAAGGGCAAAGTGTAAAAACAAACTATTTCAAAAATGTGTGTCCCATACCCTTATTTTTTGTTATTCCAAACAGAGTGAAGGTTTACTCTCTCACTGCCCTGGCTTCATTGTACTATTTTGGAAAAGGCAGGATGCTAGAAGTGTTTTAAAAGCAGCAACTTGGTCCTCTGTGCACACATTCACAAAGCACTGTAAAGCAGTTTAAACCTTCTCAAGGTCTAGGCCATGCTTGCTTGGACCATTGTCCAAGGGTTGTTAGACCCTCATCCATCCTCCTCCCATTCAGTTTAAGTTATAGTAATCTGCCCATATAGCTATGACTACTGCAGCAGTTATCAAATGAAGAACATAGTACAGTTGTGTCAGTCAACATAACATAACAATAGATGTTTGAAAGGTCACTGCTGCAGTAGACATTCCCTTTCCCCACTCCCCCTTTTTTTGTTTTAGATTTTTAAGTTAGGGTGTGCATTTTTTATTGTTATATTCCTGGCATTGTCATCTCCAGGGTTTAGCTTCCCAATCTTTGCTGGTATGAAAGCTATCAAGGGCTTAGTGCCCAAACATGACAATCAGTCAATTCACGTCAAGCTGACTAATAGTTTGGGCACGTGGAAGGTGCCTTGAAGACTTTGGAGGTTTGCCAGCTGTTGAATCCTAGGCAGGATTCGACTTATATTGCTGTGGCTACTGCAGCAGTGATTGCTTGAATACCTACTGTCATAATACGTTTACTTGCACAGCTGTACTTTCCAACAATCCAATATTTTTATCTTCTGCTGCAGATACATAAAAAACAGAACCTGTCTGCTAGAATGTCCCATTGTGGTTGGGTAGGCTTCACCAACTGAACTGCCTTCTGCTAACATCTGTAGACTGCTATTACTGTTACTAACTGATGCCAGTGAGCATCATTTAAAATGGTGCCAAAACAATTACATCAATAGTTGTCTAGTCTGCACCACTCACAAATAATAGCTACAGTAACTCAGCAGAAATTCTAAGGTTGTCATCCAGACTATGTAAAAATGTATATTTTAATTAAGAGAAGATATTGGTATGAGTACTCACAAAACTAGGAGAAAGAGATATAAAGCAACGGTGAAACACTTTATTTGTGTCATAAGTGAGGATCTGTTACCAAAGCATTTATTTAGTAGACATAACATTTTGTTTTATTTCCAGTCACTACTGAGTACTATATTTAAATGCTCTTGGCAGTCTTTATTACATGGTCTATAGTGCTGCAGTGTTCAGTGGTGACATGGTTTGAAGTTAGACCACTGTTAGTGTGTTTTCTTAGTTTTCCAATGATTACAACAGAAGTCACTATCTATCTGACCTGCACTGCTGTCTTCATTGATGTCTCACATTGATTAGCTTCTCATTAATAGGGATGAGTGTGTGTGTATATACAGCATTGCCAAAAATTTGACCAAAGGGAAAAAACAGTTATTGTAGTTGCATAGCGATAAATACTGCTACCATGGCCCCATGGCACAGAGAGATGAAGTTAAGAACCCTTTCCAAATCAACCATGTAAAACTATTGTTATAGGTGCTGAATGCACTGAGCCGGGAGTATGGCAAAGGGGCTGGAGAGCAGGAAATTCATTCCATTTCACCCACAACAATGCACTTAACAAGTCGTTGCTGTAGCAGTGTTCCACTTATGAGGAGTCAGGCATGTGTGGTAGCATGCATGCACACTCTGTGAGTAGCTAATCGAAACCTTACAAGTCACCATTGGAAGGGGATAGCCAGGGGTGGAGCTGATCCTTGATACATGGCTGATGTTTGCCACTTCCAGTACACTTGTCTCATAGCAACAAATGGGCAATAGAGCTCTCTGCTCTATGGAAGAAATGGGCCACATGTTCTTTTGGAAGGGTAGGGCTAGATTTTCAATATGGTATCATGAAAAAATTAAAATTAGAATATTATTCCTCCAGCACTTCAGTGTGTAACTTAAAATAACTTTTTATATATATATGTATATTATTCAGATATGTTTTATAAAAAGGGAGTGTATGTTAGCTCATCAAATGGCCACATTGTAGAACATATCATCTTATCGACAATGCAGGTTGTTGAACCATTCTGACTGAAACTGTGTTAAGGTGGGGATCAGGAAATCTGCCCTTTTCCCTACTGTAATGCAATCTCTGAGTTTGTATATATAATTAGAGGAGGGTGTGGGGGTTTGATGGTCTGCATTGATGATGAGATGGCGTTCGACAATGTGGCTGTTCAACAATGCAACATAGACCCATAAAAAGTTTACTGACTTACACTTCTAGCCCCTCATACTGTTCTCTGCTCCAGTAAACCTGATATCTGCTACCACTACACACAGAAAGTGATTCCTTTTCCTTTATTGCATAATGGATTTTATCAAGGTTCAGCAGACTAGCATTCCTTCATAGTTACAGCTCATCTCTTAAGCACCCTATAGACTAGATTGATTGCTTCTCAGCCTTTGTCTGCAGAACTTCAACTACAAGCACAAGGGTTGTGAACGTAGAGAGATCAGTTACACTTGTCATTAAGTTGATAGAATTCTTATCTCAGAATTGTTGACGCAATGAAACAATAGACATAACTTCATTTAGAAAATCATTACTGTTTACAGCATAAGCTACCAGGGTAACCTCACTAGATTCCCTTATTAAGTGTTCCCTTTCTGTTTTGTCACTTAGAAAATAAAATAACAAGCACAAACCATTAAGTCTGCAAGGACAACATTACATTCTCTGTGGTGTACTTTGTCTGGATGTAGAGATACCAGCATCAAATGTGATTTTGGCAAGCACTAGTGACACAGCAGGAGGGTGCTGGGTATATGGGTGTTAATCATCCTATATCTAATTAACATTGCAGGTTGAAAGATAGGTGTAATCATGACCAGGAGTCTGCTGGCAAATACAGAAAGGGTACAAAGTACCCTAACAGTGTGCCTGATTGTCTCCCAAGGGGGGTTAGTTAGGAAGAGAATCTCCAAAAATATTTCACCACCAAAAACAATGAATTTCAGGGTAAATTGAGTCAGGGAGTTTACCCGTCAGGGTATGTTTGTCTGTTTAACATCGGCCTCATTGTATTTTATCCTTCTCCTTACAAAAAATCCACTTATCAAAAATAAATACAAGGAAGGAAGTTAAGATAATCCACAAACATTTATTATCTGTAATGTCCATCCAGACTCAAGAGGCTGAGTGTATTATTCCATGTTTTTGTGATGCCCAAGAAAAGAACAGCTGTCAGACCTGTACTAGATCTCATAGGCCCAAGTATTTTCCTTCCAAAAGAAACATGTGAAATGGTCATAGTGCAGTCTATCCTGCTATGTCTGTCAAAAGGATAATGGAATATCATTGTACTTTCAAGATGTCTACCTACACACTGAAATAAACAATAAATCACAGTGGTTGTGAAGCTTTTGAGTTGGAGCCATTCAGTGCCAGATGCTGCAGACTATCTTGTTTGGCCTCATGTCTGTCCTTCTGGGTGTTTACCACATGTATTATCATATCACAGCCAATGTCAAGCTATGGGGATCAAAGCACCTGTCCTGTCTAAGTGATAAGCTCCATGTAATCCTAGCTCCAACTGTTTGTCTTTAGAAGGTGTATGTGTTCTCCTCTCTGGAAGTCACAGTAAACCACACCAGGTCCTATTTCCAAGTGTTTTGATATCTTCTCTTCATAACATGTATGCCGCACCTTACTGCCTTGTAATAGGAGCCTGCCTATTCAATAAGCATTATCTATCATCCAAACTCACAGAGTATTAAAATAATGTTTTATCAAGGTCCTGGACATCATATCATCATCATTTTGCATGGTTTGTCATGACAGACTCAGGGCCACTTGGTGCATATTCAACAACTCAGATTCTATTCTGCATCTCGTTTGGTTTTCAAAGGCTTGCCACTGATATGAGGTCTGGTGGCTAGTTTACACAACCCTTTTAATGGTGAATTCACCTTTAAACCTCTGTAGCAATGATCACTGTCAATGCTATGGGCATGGACTTCCCATGACAGTCATCTATACATCAGCATCATAGAAAATAAGACAGCACATTTATTCTTCCTGACAATTCATAATTCTCTCCCTCTCTACCTGTAGTAGTGATTTCCATCCAGTCATCTAGTAATAAATAGAGGAATAATATCTTATCCACTGTGCGAAGAAGCTATGGATGGTCAGTCAGTGGTGCACTCAGTGCAAATGCTTTTTTTTAAATTTCAACCATCAATAATAATGAGCAGTAACAACAACAAATCAGAACAAGAACAATAATTAAATTTAAATGTTACCAGACAGAAAATAAACAAATTAATAATATATATGGAATATACATGAAACTAATCAAATTATCAAGAAAAGTATAAACATTAGCTGCCAACAATAACAAAAACAGATTGCACGATGTGTAAAGTAGTTATACTAACAGACAGTTGTATTAGGACACCCTGAATGGACCTAGCCTGTAAGGTCCCCTTGAACAGTGGGATAGTACAGTTAAACCCGAGCTCCTTTTTGAATCACCAATATTAATAGTGCTGTGCATGTTTTTAAAGAACTTATGGAGTCTACTTCATTCAGTTATAGGGTATCCTTCTACTTTTTCACAATGTACATCCTGGCTTCCACTGTAAACTGAAGGAACCACTTGTAATGATGATTTGTCTGTTTGAAAATCCAGGGATTTCTGCCTAACAACCATGCTGCTGGTTGCATTGTTAGGTCGTCAACTAGCAAGTGGATTCCTATAGATGCCTCATCACTAGACTCCTCATGTCCATTTACAGTGCCAACATTTTTGTCCTAGCTATACACCTTCACCTTCATAGTATTGATGAGTCATTAGATGAATATCCCATTAATTTGCTGTGGACTAATGTCCAGTTACCACTAAATGTAAACCTTAGGTGTCGGACCAGCAGTCTTTGTGTTTAGTGGATTAATAGAACTTGATAAGTTTGTCTTGCTGGGTCTATCCGTCTACAGCCTTGCATATAACACACAACATTTTTCTCTGCGTGACTGCATGTAAATCTTACATTGGTCATGATATTGCCCAGTGGTAACTGTTGGCATTGAGCCGCTTTAGATCAGTGATTGTAGATTCATATGATTTCAGATGGTCAAGTCGAAATGATGGGTGTTGAGAAAATCTTTTATCTCCAAGGTGATGCCCACATCACAAGAACAAGTGTTTTCTATTTCCAATAGGTAATTCACTGAGACATACTCTTTTTGTGACAGATTGCACATATCATCTGATGCCCCTCAGTCAGATTGTTGTCAGGAAGATCTTTTGTCCATGATCTCTTCCCTCACCCAAAGTAAGCAAATCCTTGGCTTCTTTGTCCAAAACTAAGTTCTTTCCATAATCTACCTTCAGGAGGTCATGCAAATGATGCACTATTCCCCAATCCAAAGCAAATGGCCTACTTTACAAATTTCTTCCATTTCCACTGATGACAAGGTTTATACAGAAAGGTAGGCCAAGGCAAAAGGAGTCAAATATCACTTTTTGGCCAAAACATACATTTGCTTCTTTTTAACTTCATTTATTTGTTCTTCAGGAGAGTCTTCAACTTTAGCCTTTCATTATGCTGCGTTGTCACTAACAAGGCAGGAGCTCCCTGAATATCTATTGCCTGAAGCTAATAATATTGTGGTTATTCCACTTGTAGTGATAGCTAATGTGCAAGTTTTTTCAAATAGACTGTCCTGATACATCACTTTGGTTCAACAGCATTCAACGCAAAATGGTCTTGGTTTCTCTTTTAAGCAGCTTACAATAATATCAGCCCCTTTTCTGCTCTGAATCATAAGGGTCTCGGTTATTCCTCAGAACTTCTTTATTCTGGATTAAATTATTCTTTCAACAAATATCACTTGGTAATCATTTCTATGTTCCATGTAGGTGAAGCTTTTGTTTTCCTGTCTGGTTTAAATGTCTGTAAGGCATTTTCTGATGGACTTTTCATATCTGGCCTACTATCAGAAATAAAGTACACTCCAAGGGACATCAGTTTTACATTACAGAAATTTGACCTTCCTCCATTCAAACTTATTGCCTCAAATGACTTCAGGTTTTACCTCTGAAGGCTGCATTTCTAGTAGCCATTTTGTCTACTAAAACATACTGTATCTTTAAATATTCTACATAAAACTTGCTTCATTGATTTCTGATAAGGAAACCTTATCACTTAAGACCTGAACCATAGATAGGTTAAGCGGAGCCTGTACAATCCTCAGACCAGTGCTCCGAAACGTCAACAAATGGCAGTTTTACATGAACTCCAATGCTCTAGTCATTTCCAATCAGCAGCTCTTCTTCAATGCAGATCATGTCCTATAACAGTCTGTACCTGAGACTGGTGCCCCTTTTATCCCACCCTTAATGCTTAAGATTTATCAATCAGTCATGCCAAAGGTTGCCACAGAAATTAATCCAAATGAGTCAGTCTGTTATCCTGTTTTCCCCATAATGTTATAATTCTAGAAATATTGACTGTACTACATGGACATTTGCAAACAGTTTACATTTTATGTGGACAAAACATAATAATTCAGAAAAAAGATTAACAGTTCTCTATTTCATTTGCTAAAGACAAACTATGGAAGAAAGTAGCAACACTGCACCTTTCCCAATCAATGTTTTTTTTTTTTGTTTTTTAATATGAAAAGCTTGGCAGAAATTTACTTCTGTTTCCAGACCCTCTCCGGTAAAGCAATGTTTTTTCCATGGTCTTTTGTCCATAAAATGCTTTTTGTTGATACCTTTGACATGATAATTTAGTCTACCCTGCACACGTTTGTCAGGTACTACAAGTTGGGCATCATTTTCAAGTCAAAATCTTCTTAAAGAGTTAATCATATCGTATTCCATTTTCCTTTAGACTGATTAGCCAAGAGGTCTGTGAGTGATAGAGTCTGCCTTTATGGTTACTGGAGATGTGCCAGTTCATATGTTTTATGAAACTTATGTGATTACAACAATGATAGCTCTTTAAGAAGGAAGTTAATTTCTGGTAATTTAACCTCCCACCACCCCCCATGTTAGATTGAATCTTTTCTTCCCTCTGCTCTTCCATGACCCTTTTCATCTTCCTCAGTTATCTTGCTACAGAACTGAAGAGAAAGGAAAGGATGTAGAGCACATGACAGGAGGAGTATGGGTCAGTGGAGGCCAGGAAAAATGTTGCTGTCCGAGCAGGCCTGATGTTTGACCTTAAGGCATAGTGCTTGCTTAAAATGGACCATCTTTTAACAAATATTATGTTACAGTAGGTTCATAGCTTTTATTTCCTCTCACTTTACACCGCATCTGTCTCAAAATGTATGAGGAACAGTAAGACATTTGTGCTATAAGCAATTTACCAGGATCACATTATTTTAATTATTATGTTTTTCTCAGGAGTCATAGTTGGTCTTTCTAGAAATCATTAGGTAAGAGTGTGTTGTTTGCTTCATTTCACATATGTGGACTAGATGAATGAAATTATTTTTAACCATGATATGTGCAAGTGAAAATAACTGGCAACCAAGAACTTTATAACAAGATGCACTGTAGTGTAAAATTACCAGTGAGCATAGTTTAAGTTTCTGTGTCCAAGTTAGGAGATTCCATTACCTGTCATCATAATCTGGCAGACAGTACAAAATATTGTAAAATGCTATATAAAATTAAGAACAATTTACAAGATCAAACAGCAGATAAGGTTACTAAAAGTGAAGCAATAGTCACATAGGAGTTGATACTTGTCATAAATTTTGAAGTGCTCTCTGGGAAAAAAATCAACAGTCTCAACTGCTCTTTCATGGTTGTTATGAATAGCATGCAACTGTAAATAACATTATTTCGCACTGGATTTCCTGCATACTAATGCATATCATGTGGACTTGACAGCTGCCAGCTGTTTTCATGGCTCCTTCTCAGGCTACTTTCTAACACGAAAAAATTATGCCTAAGACATAAAAATCTCAGATAAACTGTTTTAAAAGATTTAGAGGCATATCTAGAATCTTATATATCTACTAAATACTATTGAATATATTCCTGCGGTTACTGGAAAATTTTTCTTTGGTGTGTATTGTATACTTAGTGAATGAGAGGTTTATGCCACCATACTAACCTTTTTCCCTCCTTTTAGTTGTAAGGGTATTTCAAAGCATCTGTCTAGAAATGTGTCAGAGCCTTTGGCAATGCTGTGCTGCAGAATGAGCCCAGTACATAAGGTCAGGCTGCAGATCATACAAACTAATAAGGTCTCTGACGTATTTGTAGAACAACTTATTACTAATTCAGAAATAAGCGATTCTTTTCACTATTAACTCATCCTCCTAGGATGTGAATGCATTCATTGTACTTGAATTTATACATCAAAAGAGAGCTGTTCTATCCCGATAGCTGATACCGTACTCTGGCTAATTGTTGCTTCATCTTAGCATTGCTGAATCTTATAGATTACTAACAGCCTAAAGTGTTTGTAAAACAGATGAAAGCAAACAGGACATGTAAAGTCATTATTTCCATGAATTACTTTCTCCTTCCAAATTTAAATAATTTCTGTTGATTATAGTTTGAGTTATGACTGTCAGCATGGTGGTACAACTTCTGATTGTGCAAAACAAAAGAGCAGCAATGGCTTCATAGAAACTAAGTTTTTATTTATTTGCTGAAATCTTATTAAAAAAATCTATATGGAGAATCATGGCAGAGTTGTCTGGGGTGTTTAATTTGCAAGGCAATATAAAGTAAAGCAATTTAATGTAAAGCAGATCCACCACATGTAGAAAGCTGGTATGACCTAAAATGCACTAACTGCAGTAAAGCAGCAAAGCAGTATGCATGTAAGAGTGTGTGTGTGTGTGTGTGTTTGTGTGTGTTTGTGTGTGTGTGTGTATGTGTGTGTGTGTGTGTGTGTGTGTGTGTGTGTGTGTGTGTGTGTGTGTGTGTGTGTGTGTGTGTGTGTTTGTTACCACAATGTTCAACTTCAATGTAATGAATCATTTTTAAAAATAAAATGAACAGTTTATATGTTGTCTGTGGCCTTGTTCCAAAGGCCATATGCCACCTTGTTTTGAGAAGTGGCCTTCTGCAGCACACAATAAATATGTTGTTGTCAATGAAACATCATAAATGGTTCCGTGAAGTTGGAGAGGGATTAACTGAAATCTTTACGACGTATTATCTTTAATGTAGCCTCCTAACTTGATGGTCTTCAGATTTTTCACTCAGAATTTACTTTGTACCTATTTAGTCTGACTGCCTTGTGGGGCTGAATTTTCCAACATTTACATTTACTATTTGTGCTCTTTCTGGAGATTTTCTTAGCTTTTCTAATGTGAAAAAGAACAGTTTCTATTATTATTCTTTGGGCTTCTCAAAGGTTGTTTCTTTTCGCCATTTTTTGTGTGTGCGACAGGTTTGATTTTCTTATAGAACTTGCTTTGTTGTAATAGAAGGTGAACGTTTGGTTCTACACAACTGGTTTGTTCTGCTATAGCATGATTGTCTCTGTCAAGGTGCTTCTGAATGGAATGTCAAATGCTGTTCTGCTCTTTTTAATGCTGATATAGAGTTTTATTCTGTGCACTTGATTTATTTATCTGTTATTTCTTTTTAATTTGACAGATGGAAATTCTTGTGCTTTAAAATGAATGAAATCATGTAGTGGCAATTGCTACTTATAGGGGATTTCAACATGAAGGCTTGTGCATAATGAAGCCTCTTCTACAAAAAATCATTTCTAATACATTATTGCCTAGATCTGATGTTTCATCTCTTTCACAAGTTCTCCCTGCTGTGTCATGCCATCAAGGGATAAAGCCCTAATTAAAGCCCAGGTCACCTGGTTTAATTTGTGGCATGGACATCTGATTTTTGGCAGGGGAAAATGGATGTGCCTTTCCTGGGGGTTGGAGGGAGTGTGTATCCCAGGATGTCTATTGAAGACTTGGAATGTAGAAAAAGGGGGGTGTTGGCCTTAGTGGAAATAGACAGAGGTCATTCACTGAGTCATTGTTGAGGTGGGACACTATGTAACTCATCATCATTGCATGTCCACTCACTGGCAGGTTGCATGTGTGTGAGTGGGGAAACAGGATATCAAAACATAAGTAAGATACCCCTGGCAGTGTAAAATACCCCTGACAGTAATATAATGCTGCATTAGGATGTCTCAGTTTCCTGTCTGGCCCTGAACATGAGAGGCAGTAATCTGAAGACCACATATGAGAGCCTTGTAGACACTGTGGATGAGGAAGAGACATTTTTAGGGAGGAAAAACACAGAAAGGAAAAAAAAAATGTACATTTCCTAAAAACTGGGATCTACTTTTCCCAAGCTATTTAGGGAATGCTAGATTTCTCATTTTAATTTTATTTTTCTGGACCATTTTCTCCAGCAGAAGCCTTAGTCTATGTCCAGATGTTTGAGGTTAGAAAAAGACAGTTAATTTTGCTCAAAGTTTATGCGTTAATATCTTCTATCATTCTATGGAATACTTACCTTTGTTTGAATGTTTCACTGGTACAACATGAGAAAAAAATGTTGCTAGATCAAATGCTCAAAAACACATATGCGTGCGCCCACAGTGGCCATAGTGCTGCAGTGGTTAGAGTTGCCGCCTCACAGCAAGATGTTCTCTAGTTCGATCCTCTGCTGGGGTGCCTTCTGTGTGGAGTCTGCATGTTCTCCCTGTGGTAGCATGAGTTTCCTCTGGGTGCTTCGGTTTCCTCCCAAAGACATGCTGTAGGTGGATTGGACACTCTAAATTGGCCCTAAGCATGAGTGTGTCTTTTGGGGAAGGTTGGGCATCAGGCTGGCAACTCAACATCGTAAAAACTCCACTGCCAGTCATGAGCAGACAGGTGATCCGCTGTGGGGACCCCTAACCGGGAAAAAGCCAGAAGAAGATATAACATAATTACTGCTGCAAAACAATTATCATCCACAAAAGGACAAAGTCAAAATACCTACACTAAGATATTTATGTTCCATGATATAGGTTTGGAGCATGAAAATCACAAAATACTGCATTTTACAGGGGAAAACTTTTTTCAATACATTTTCTGGATTTAGTGCTGCAGTGTTCCTTTAATGATCCTCTTCATATATTTTTTACTTGGTTTTGGTGTTCGTTATTTCTAAGTAGATTTTAGAGAATACACTAATTCCAGACTTTTTTCATTATGCTTAATATGTGGTCTATTTTTGTCAGCTATAAAGAAAGGTCTGTCATTCTATTTATATGAACCACCCTTCATTTTTAAAACCACCCTTCATTTTTAATTTATAATTCTAAAGCTTCCCTGAATTCAATGAATGCCATCTATTATTGTTTAAAATTAATTGACAAGAAAAAGCTTACCTCATTTGATCAATATTTTGTTAATCAGAGAGTATGTCTTCATGTATGCATTCACAGATGCAATATCCGGAGTCAAATATTTATTTATCCTCTTTGCTCTGCCTGTTTTCCAAGTGAGTGAAAAACTATTACATTGCTTTCTCTTTTATTTGATGTCAAACATTATGAAACCAAAGTATTGCTTACCTTTATATCATTGCTAAGATGCCTGAAAGATTCATGTATATAAAATGCATTCTTTATTCAAGGAATGCTTATTGTTTATTGTATTTATTTATTTATTTATTTTACATTGGTTGACCGGGTTAGTCCGACTGAGCTAAGTAGCCCTTTTTCATCTGAGACCTAGGGAGAAAAGCTCTACAGTTTTGCAATTTTAGTGTTAACAGTGTCAGCAGGTTACAATGTATACATACAATGAAATATATTTTATCAGAAAAATTATACTGGAAAAAAAAACATAATAAGCATACATAAGAAAAAATTATTTGGTACAAACATTTGGAATAAACAGTGAAAAGAGTTCATAGTGTACATAGTCATTTCATGAGATGTGACATTAGAAATGGAGATAAGAGACGGAGAAGAGTGATACTTTGAAGAGGTTTACGAGCTAAAAAAGTTTGATGAATTACATATGAATTAATGGGCTAGATGAGGATGAGTGCAGTGGCAGGACCAGTGAGTTTGGAGGTACTCTCTAGTGGCAGTTTTGAATTGATTTGGATGTTTGAGGGACCTGACTAATTTGTTCCATGATATGGTAGGATTGTAGCTGTAGAGGTGGCAGCCGATTTTAGTCTTAGGTTTGTATATTGGTAGTAGGTTAAGCTCAGAGCTACATAGGAACCTAGCGGGGGAATATTGAGAGATGAGGGGAGATATGCTAGGGCAGAAGGATTTTGGGTATAGTATAGAATGAATTATTTGTAGCTGAGTGAGTAGAAGCTGGTGAGGGAATTCCAGCCAGTTTAGGCATCTTAGTGAAAGACACTGATGCTATTTATAAGGATGGTGAGCATCAAACCTGGCAACCTTGTTGTAAGTAGTCTCTAGTTTAGTTAGTAGTGTGGAGTTAAGATTGGTAAGAATTTTGCAGTTATTTAGAAGGCCATGTAGGAGGTATGCATAACAGAGTGTTATTTTTGCTTTGTTAGTTAGAAACTTTTTGTTTCGATAAAGAAGGCCAAGTTTTTGGTGTGTCTTTTTTATATAGTCGTTTACATGTAGATCAAACTTGAATTGGTCATCTATCGTTACTCCTAATAGTTTTGTACTAGGTTCAGCATTAATGGGGTGTTATTGAGGGACAGTGCAGAAAATGTAGATTTAAGGTAGGTGAAGTTCTTTGGGAGAAATTGTAAGAGTTTTTTCTTTTTAAGGTTAGGAATTACCTGGTTGTCACAGAGCCAGGATTCAAACGAGTTAAAAGATTCTTGAGTTGCAGAGATAAGGTCAGAGGGAGTATCTGGGAAGGTAATGCTGGAGTCATCTGCATATTGTACAAGGGATGACTGTGGACAGGAGGTGTAGAGTAGGTTAATGAATATATTGAATAGTAATGGGCCAAGGATAGATGTTTGGGGTGCTCCCATTTTTGACAGGAAGAGGAGGGGAGAGAACTAAGAGTCATCTCATTGATTGTAGTTGATCAGTGAGATAGCTGGAAAACCAGGGAGTAGTAGAGGCAGAGAAGTTTAAGTTAGCCAGTTTGTTTAGCAGAAGAGGGTGATAGACGGTATCAAAGGCTTTTGAAAGGTCAAGAAATAGGCAGAAGACCAACTTATTATTGTCTCTGGCTAGAGAAATAGTATTAATGAAGGATATAAGGGCAGTTGTAGTGCTATGTTTAGGGTGAAAGCCATGCTGTGTAGGAGTGAGCAAGTTTTCTTGTAGTAGATATTTCATGATTTGCTTGGGTATGCGCTTTTCCTAACTTGTTGAGAGTGGTGAGAGGATTGCGATGGGTCTGAAGTTTGTAATGTCACTGGAGTTACCTCCTTTGTGAATGGATATGGTGTAGAATTCTTTCCAGATAGATGGCACCTTAGATTCTGGGATGGAGTGATTTATTAGGATTGATACAGGGAGGGCAAGGGATTCAGCAGCAATTTGTAGGAAATAGGGAAGCAGGTTGTCAGCAGAGAAGGGTTTAAGTTTAGAGAGCAAGGATTTTATATAGTTAGTGGGTACAGTTGTAAAAGAGAAAGTGGTAGAGGAGTTGAGAGTAGGAGAGGATGTGGAGTTGGTAGCAGAGGGGAAACACTTTATCAACTTAGATAAGGTGTGGCTATGGGTTCAACATCAAAACTGCCTTATATTTGTTAACAATTTGAACAAAGTCTTTCTAACAGACACCATCTGTGTATGCCTGAAAAATGGATTTCGTATTATGTCATCCCTGACTATTCTTCAAGCACATCACTAGTACCGAGTTCTCTACTGAAACCCATCAGTGGTTTAAAAAATCTTTTTTCATTTACCCTACCAGGTATGATAGTGTGTACAGGCACACAAACAGGAATGATGCCCATCTTATTGGATGGTGCAGTGGTGCAGTGGTATGTTGTCACCTTACAGCAAGAGGCTCTCCGGTTCAATTCTTGCTGGAGTGCCTTATGTGTGGAGTCTGCATGTCCTCCCTGTATTTGTGTTGGTTTTCTCTAGGTACTCCAGTTTCCTCCCATGTTACAAAGACATGCACCTGGAGTGTTTCTCCCTGGGCATGTGCTGAAAATTGGCTTCATTTCATGTTGGACTTTACTAGTAAACAAATGTTTAATAAGTTATTCATTCCACTCTTGTTAGAAAAGTCAGTTTACTTTTAATTACAAATAAGGAAGCAAATGTGTAATCTCTTGTAGACAGCATGTGTTCACACATGGAATTACATAGTTAGGTTTTGTTAGGCAGTAAAGGTGCCGGGATCAATAACTTTAGTTATACTTCTCTGACCATCTCAACAGCATGGTGACAGGAGTGAACAGTGACGTGAAAGACATTAAAGCAATATGATGGGCTGTTGGTAGTTTATTAGTATTATTGCAATCAATGAACTGAGACTGCAATCATATTAAAAGCACCATTGCCCCTTCATGATTCTATACTAAAACAAAGTGCTGGGGTTACTAAAAGGTCAGAATATGGACCTGGGTGAGCAGTGGAGGATGACAGAATTACATTCAGGTGACCTTCAAGGGATTCATGTCTTGTTTCAAAGGATGGAATCCAGAACCGAAAATACAGAAAATAGATCTCAGCTCAACAGCCTACAATTTATCTGTCTGCCATGGGGAACAGTGGGAACAATTTCTATATTATTTACAAAGAAAGGAGCTGCAGATTATTTTGTGGTTGACAAGTATGGTGGTCATAGACTATGCACATTGAATTACATGTAAGGTGTGTAACACTAACTTACCTAGACACTTCATTATAATTTTTTTTGTTATACCCAATGGTATGTATACTGATCCTAGTTGATGGTTATTGTTGATGTGATACCCAGATCCCATGTGAGCAATGAGAAAAAAGAGGGCTGATGCTGATGATGATTACAGTGACTGAGAGGCCTGGTAAAAAAGATTAGATTTAATGATGGCAGGTAGTCAGATCAGAATAGTTTGGGATTATATTAAAGCCTTATTTAAGAGAAAAAAAACTTTACCCCTTTATTAGAAAAGCTAGGGAACTGGGGTTTATGATGGAGCTGAGATACCCAGTGGCTTTGTTCTAATGAAAGAAGATGCATACAATTTTTTTATACAACAGGGGAGGCCAAATATTTTCTAACTACAAAGGTGACATTTTCCTATGCCACCTATATAAAGAGAGCAAACACCCATCACACAAAACAGGGGGGAGAGGCGAGTTACAATATCTCCCTCTAAAAAATGACCAGAAGGCAAAAAGTGCAAGAGGGTATTAGGAGGTACTTGCCAAACAGTCTACAGCTAGAAAACCCTTGGAAGGGAGGCTGTCATCAGACAGTATTGAGATTCATTGCTCTGACCTGTTCTACTAGTGGCAGCAATGAGTTGGAGTCAGACTTTGCCGGCCTGGACATTACTGTACAGGATGTCTTGCAGATGGGAGCTAATCTGGTAACAGAAAAGGAGACTGAATCTGAGACAGGATACTCATCAGCAAATACTGTTAAATGACTACTTGACAAGCTAGACATATATTTGTTATGATACTTTGTCTGCTGGTCAGGCCTCTCCTACTAACCCTGCTGCCTCTTATATATGGACATGGCTATTGCTCTGTATAAGGTATGCACGTGGGTTTATTTATGTATGTACATACGGGTCATAGTAGGACAGAAGCACTGGGTGATATATCTGAATCTCTTTGGACATAGGACATTGTGCTTCGACAAATGAATGAGGATGTACATGACGTAAAATAGCTGAACTGCATAATATTGCTTTTTGACCCTTTGAGACAGATGTGTGTTATATGGATATATAAATAAGGGGAAGAATGTGCAGGGATTCATATTAAGGTACATGTAATAACACTGTCTTCTCTCCTTCATTTATAGTGCTAACCTGCATGAGCATGTCTTTTTTCACTCACATACGAGGTATGTTCACAATAAATATATTTGCAAAAAAAAGAAGAAAGAAAATGTATTTTTTCCCACCTTCTTTTTCTTGCTCTTCGTAATGTATTAAGGGAAGATACTTCATTTAATAACTGTATTGCAAATATATTACCCTGCTGTTTTAATCCAGTGTTAAGCTGATATCTTATAAAAATAATTCTTTCTTAAGCTTCACTGGGGAGGTGTTGCTGGTTAAATTTCAAAATTGATTTTCTTATTGCCCACCTTCCTTAACACTGCATAGAATCATCTGAGCACAGGAAAGAAAGAAAGATAAAATGGATTAAAAATTCATGTTTGAATGCAGACACAAGAATATATCCAAACAGGCAATTATTAGAAAGTATTACTTTGAATGTTAAAGGGGTAGCAACATGTATGAAGGCCAATGCAATTACTAAATAACATTAAGAATAGGAATAAAGTTGTTCTACCTCATGAAATTAAATTAAAAGAACAGGCAATTCAGACTTCTTGAAAACATTGAAATGTTAGGCTTGGTTGCAATTGCACAAAATCTACAAAAAGTGGGGTAATCACTTTTTTCCCTGAGTCACTATGATAGACTAAGTAAGCCACTTTGAATGATAAAGATGGAGGATGGTAAATATATAATGTAGACCCCCCATGATGCATCAAAAGAAAGTTGTTATAAGCCTAATGCGGATGACCTAAATATGGCAGGGGAATTATCAATTGAAGTAAATAGGTTAATGATATGGATATTTAGATGCTTTTTCATCCAGGTGATCTTGATTATGCATTTCTGTCCGTTATTAAAGGGAGTGCCAGTAGACTGAATTTTATGTTATTTCCAAACTTATTGAGTCAAGTACTAGAGGCGGAGCATATTATTGGAGCTTTTTTGGATAATACTGCAGTCATTTTGACCTTGTATGAAGCTTGGAGGCTACATGAAATAGGGAATGGAGAATGCATCCTTTGATATTGAAAGATGACAAGAAGATGAAGCTGTTAAAGGATTGGATTAAGGACATTTGTGAAGAATGACAGGGAACTGGTGTATCAATATGCATGTACTGGGAACAGTACAACGCGAGGCTAAGGGAATGGACAGTTGCCATATACAGACAGGACAGAGAGGAAAAGACAGCAGGAGCTGGGGAAAATGCAGGACATCCTGAGAATAAAGGAAAGGGAATTCAAGGGATGCGTTGCTTTTACAACAACTTAGTCAATGTAAGTCTTAAACTAGTCATTTATACTTCCTGTAGAATTGCAACAGATGAGAGAGGTATGTCCAGATTTATTGGTCTAAAGGGATTAGATTAAAAAGGTTTCATCAGTAAGCTAAAGGAGATAGTGCAGATATTACATATTCCATCTCTCAAAATTAAAGGTGTGATTGCCATGAACCAACAAATTAAAATGGTGCTTGCACAAAGTATAAAAGGATCATTGGTGTTTGAAGGAAAGCTAACTCAAAAATCAGAATTTATTTATTTATTTGTTTATTTATTGAGAACATACTCCAAAAAAAGCTTAAGATTTGGGCAAAGATATATAGTAAGGGGGATATCAGGTGCAAGTAAGAGCCACAAATGTAGCAGAGCGTTAGGCCTAGATGGTAATTTAAAAAATATTTCATAGAGATTTAGCAGGATAGTTACTTAAGCTTTACAAATATGCAACAGATCAGGGGACTTTTCACCCAACCTCTTGACAGAGGAAGCTATCTTTTTATACAAAGAGAGGAAGGACTGATTTGATCCTCACAATTATAGACCGATTTTGATACCAACTACAGGATTTAAGATCTTTTCTAAACTTTTAGTTAAAAAGGTTAGAGAATGTGGTTAAAATATTAGTATCAGCTTTTCAAAAGGGCATTGTTAAAGGTAGGGGGTCCTAATTGAGTCAGAATCTGGGTAAATATGCAGACTTTTTCAGCTCTGGGTAGAGAGCATTGACAGTACCTTTCCATGGACTTCACTAAGGCTCTTGATTCCACAACATGGAATTGTCCATGGCACATGTTGGACAGTTTGCATTTGTCAAACTCATTTATAGATAAATGTAAGCTTTTAACCCCAAAATACTAGACACCAAACATCAAACACTGCTGACCACTCAATGCTTTGTTAACAGAGTTTATCACTTTCATCTTAATTAAACAGACTTCACACCAGAAATAAAGTTATATTCTTTCTATCTCCTCTTATATACCCTAATTCCATCACCTGTTCAAGTCACAAGATAAAATGCTAATGTGTCAAAAAGTGTGTATAAAAACAGAACAAAAAGTAATATTAAAATTATCACAAAATATTATCACTGCTTAAAATTGTATAAACATACAAAAATTAAATTAAGTACATTCACAATTTAGCTGCTCCAAATTGCAGTACAATAGTAATCCAAAGTATGTCAATCGATGCTGGTGTTGCCAATGCAACTCCCTATATTTAATCTTCCATTCCCAGTCACCCCCTCCCATCCACAGACACACAAACACAGGTGTATGGACCTTCTCAAATACACACCCTTGCACACAGTTTCTAAAATCAACATAAATATGTGCACATCTATTTAGGGTGTTGTTCATATCCCTTTTTCTAATATTATATGTATGTTCATGAATTTGATTTGTGTTTTCTCCATCTTTCCTATGTAAAATATTATGCTTCACAGTAGAGACAATTTAAGATAAAAAAATCATTCATAGTTTTAAAGTTCTATGTACTATTATAAGCAATCAGTCTTAGGTAAACATGGAGTCCAACAGAAGTAGTGTCATTCATACATTTGTAATAGACACACAAATTATATTCCATCATTTTATCCAAGTGTCTTAACCTTAATGGACCCCATTTCCTCAAGAACTTGTTTTTAATTTTTTTTTAATTAAAACCTCTTTAATATGCAAAATGTGGAACATTTTAAGAATCTCCTACAAGGGCTACCCAGTTTTGCTCCCTCCAGTTCTTAGTAATCACCTTTCTAATGCCTCCATATTTATTACGCAATAGCATAACCATGCAATGTGTATCTTCTGTCTCCGTTAATTCCTCCTAACATTATTGTTATTAATTACAATAAGTAAAATTTTATTTCCATATGGAGCAAAAATCTCCCAGTCTTCTCATGAACCCCCCCCACCCCCCCACCCCCCCGCCTCCCAAGATAACACCAGCCTCAAAATATTCTGAAAGGTGTCACTGTTATGTTAAAGTGTAGAGTTAGGCTTAGGGTTTGGAGAAAATGGCAGTGTTGAGGTTATGGTTAGCACTCATTGCTAAGATAGGGAGGATGCACAGCTTAATAATGGTACAAACCCTAACCCTAATGCTGTGCTTTCCACCAACCCTAACTGTATACCTTAAATTAATAAAAACCTTTCTGTAATACTAACACTATATAAGACACACACAAATGCACACACACACACACACACACACACACACACACACACACACACACACACACACACACACACACACACACACACACACACACACACACCTACATTCCATATTAAGCACCGGCCTTATCAAATTAACATTCAATCATATTAAGGGAATCTATCTCTCTCTCTCTCTATATATATATATATATATATATATATATATATATATGTGTGTGTGTGTGTGTGTGTGTGTGTGTAGAGAGAGAGCATGGGGATTCTAAGATAAGGGACTGAAGAGGAAATAATGAGCAAAGGTTTAAAAAAGTATGTCACCAAAAAACATTGGGGCTGGTGGGGCTGCAAGTTGATATCAGGATTTGGAGATCAGAAGGATCTCAGGTTGATGTTAAATGCATATATTGGCCCAACTAGGGATGGTCAAGAATGAATTCTTTTAGAGATCTGATATTCCTAGATAAGGGCAAAATGTGGACTTTTATTAAATTGACTGTGGCAGCTCCAAGGGGTATTTAGTGGTGACTATGCCTTTAGCCGGTGACTATAACAATTGCTCATTAAGATCCGCTGAGAAGGCAAGAAGAAAAGGGAGAAAGTAGAATAAATCCCTGTTAATGAACCCCTCTGTAAAGAGCATATACAAGTCCATTAGGGAATCCAGGTTAGGGATCTGGTTGTGCTTAGGACAGGTGGGAAGGGAAATTGATGCAAACTCTCACAGCGATACAAAGGAACAAAGCCTTAGCAAAGGCAGTAGATAACACGGCTCCCTCTCTGACTATATTCACTATATTTAAAAAGGACTTATAGGTGTTATCTTACCCCCATTGCAGTCCTAAAAAAAGGATGGCACAGTCTGGTAAGTGTTAGAGATGTGGGGAGAGCAAAGGGGACATCACCATATGGTTTGGAAATATAATGAACTAGAGCATGAGGTTCTCTGCTTCCTTTCTCAGGTGCTGTGCCTTCTATGTTTCAGAGTTTTCATTGACCTCTCTTTATGCTTTACTTTCATTTTTCATACTGTCACTTAATTTTAAAATAACTGAAACTTGCCAATATGCTTATTGACCTCCTCATTGCAGGGAACCATAAACATAACAGCAAAACATCCTCATCTCCAAACAAGAATATATCATTTCAGTAATTGCACAGGTAAATTCACACACCTGCTATTCTTCAAAAATAATAAAAAGAACCATTTCATCAGCTTTATTGTTTTCTACAGGCATCACTTCATCCTTTTAACCTCTTCATAAACATTTGCAATTGCAGATCATCCATCTTTCTCTTTACAGCAATAATCCTTATATAGTCATTGCCTAGATTTCTACTCAATACCTGCACATGAGTTCCCATTAAGAGCACAACAGTCTGGCACTGGTGTCTTTTTCTAAGGCAATCAGTGAAAATAGTGTGCATGGAATTCAAACTTCCTGTGTATAACCCATTAGAACCACATAACAGAAAATCTCCCTAACTCCCCCCTTCATGAAAGTACAATTAATCAACTTACTTAGTCCAACAATTGTAAATATTTCTTAGATCACCATTAATAACATTGATTCCCTTCCAATTTCAACTAAATGTTATCTCCTGTGTTAAGTAAAATGCAACACTCATCAGCAAATTCACAACCTCTGTTTTAACTTTCTAGAAACAGTTGATGTTCACTCAACATGTAAACTTGATTTATCACTTTGGTTTTTGCTTATTTGTACACATCTGGTCTCTGTTACTTTATTCTTATATGGTCTGTACTGTTTGTAAGCTGGATGGCCTTACTGCCTTGCCATTGGTGAATCATTTATGAATATGATCCTCAGACCAGTGTCTTGCCAGCAAAAAATATAAATACATATATACTTAATATTTATTGTCATTCTTTTCTTTTTCTCCTTTATGGTATATTCACATTTTGATAACTAAGCATCTAAAACAACAGTTTTTGCTAGTGACTTCTAAGTGGATAGAGTTTTGTAGCAGTGAAGCACGTGTTGTGCTTTGACCTGTTCTTCTTTCTCTAAATGTCTGCTTCTCCTTGTCCACTTTACCCTATAGATCTGTCCAATGACATGATTTGTTTCTCATGTTGTGTTTGGGAATCTGGTTGATCAGGTAATTTAATAAGAAGGGCCTGGAGGCAGAAAATTTGTAGCACAGCAGCTGCTTGCTCAGTGTGATTGTTAGCTGCAGAGTTATACCTTAGACTCAAGCTAGTATGCTGGATTTATCACTTTGATGGGAATGAAATGAGTGTAGCTAATGGAGCTGCCATGTGTCAGTTGTGCCACATTTTCTGTTGTCCTAGTCACACCTTCAGCGTGGACTGTGGATGTCATTCTTTATCCACAGTTTTCCACAGGGGCTGTGAAATCACATAAACGTTGGTATACCCCATCATTCTTACCACAGCTCTCAAGTATACCTCATAGGTTCATAGGTTCATAGGTTTTTACTAGGCTAATGACCACAAGGGCCTTTTCAAGCCTAGCCAAGCATCCCAAATCTCTGACAAGTTCTGATACCCTTGATAAATGTAAGCATGAGCCTGGGAGATGAACCATTTACAGGTTACCTGTTTGCATCAGAGACATACATGCTAAACCAGGGATGCATTTCCGGTTTCCCATTTAATTGTCCAAGTTGCACTTGAATTGGCTTAGGGAGGAACTCTGCTTCACACGGATGGGGAGCCTGTTCCATAGACGGTGTAGTATCATACATACCTATCTCTCCAGCAGGTCGTATTTATATCACAGGCAAGGTTTAAGTCTTTAAAATGGGTAATTCTAGTGCTGTTTGCTTTGTGGATATGCAGGAGGTCCATCAGAGTGGGGTCTGACAGTGCCCTGTATGCCAGGCATAGATCTCCTCTCAAAAGCCTGTACAAGACAGAATTCAGGAATATGGTCTTTAGTCGGTCTGCATAGAACATATTACTTATGCCCTGTATTCTTTTAGTGAGGAACCTATGTGGATATTCCAGTTGTTGGATATGCCTGGTTAGGTACATACTAAAGGGGGTATTGTACTCAATGATAGGTCTGATGAATGCAGTGGAACAATGACTTCCTTGGAATTAGATGCCATACCTTTGTTTATAATCTCCACAAAATAGGATGACTTCTTCACCACTGTAGAAATGTGATGATCAAAGGCTAAATTACTATCATTGTGTGTCCCTAATTCCCTAACCACTGGGTCAACTCTAAGGGGTGTGTTGTCAATATGATAGTTACCAGGGATGAATGACTTCCCAAAGGATGCTATTATGCATTTCTTGGTATTTAGTTTTAGTTCATGACTCTGACACTCGTTGTTTGTCTGTCTCAGCCCCTCCTGGAGAACATTTGTGTCAGTGTGAGATTCAATGACAGCTCCTAATTTGCAGTCATCTGCAAATTTAGTCAGCCAGATACCACTGAAATTGGCCTTGACTTCTGAAAAGTAAATGCCAAAAATTAGCTGTCTAAGGACTGATCCCTGTGGGACTCCACTTGAGACTGGCCATTGTAGAGGTGGACTGGCAATAATAACTTCCTGGGTCCTGTCTGTGAGCCAGTTGGCTATCCACTGGGTGACATATGGGTTTGTACCTAACCTCCTGAGTTTGTCAACGATATCAGAGTGGAATATTGTGTCAAATTCCTTGGCCATGTCAAGGTAGGCAGTATGAACAATTTTGCCTTCATCCATTGCTTTGATCACCTTCTCAAAGAAGTGCACCAAGATGAGTAGGCATGATCTGCCCTTGACAAAACCAAACTGGGTTGGATCCAGTGTCTGGAGGTTTACTATGTCTCTATTGATTATCTCCATGATAATTCTTTCTATGGCTTTACATATAAGACTAGTGAGACTTATGACTCTGTAGTTTTTAGGTTCTGTAGATAGCCCACTTTGGTGCAGATGGATGACTGTTGCCTTTCTCCATTCATGAGGCATGAGGCCTCTTTAGAGGCTGCAGTTAAATAGTAATTCCAGAGGCCCTGATAGGTCATGTCTAATGCTATTTAGAAGGCATCCTGGGATATTGCCTGGACCTATTGATGCAGTGTTCTTGGTCTTAGAGAGTGCATTGAGGACCTGTTACCTAGTGGTAGTAGGGTGAGTTATATTTGATTATATTTCCTGAAGGAAGGTTGAGGGGGAGAGAGGACTAAAGCTGGAACTGAATTTATCAGCTAGGAAGTTTGCTATATCTTCTGGCTCAGTATAGGTGGCTCCATTTACAATGAGCTCTGCACACAATTGTGCATTGCCTTTGAGGTTGTGGACATCGCTAAAAAATGCTTTCTGGGTGTCCTTGGCCTGCGAGGCCAAACGTACCTCAAATTTAGCTTTGGTAGACTTTATTTGTCCTCTGAGTTGTTTGTTTAGTTTAATGAGAGTGCTTTTATTCTGCTGGGTGCTGCACCTCTTAATTTTTGCCATGATTTTCTTCATCCTGTTATACATCCGATTGATTTTCCGATTCCATCAGGATGGCTTATTTTTTGAGTTAGTACTGTACTTCTTCCTGGTGGGTACAGCTGCCTATTCAGCTATTAGCATGCTTGTACAGGGTTTCTGTGAACAGTTCTGCATAGGCAGAAGTGTTCTCAGGGTTTATAGGGGTTTGAAATGTTGCAAGGTTTTCAAGTAATAGCAGGATGTTAGCCTTAGAATAGTTCCTGAATATTCATGCTTTAGCTGGTGTCCAGGTTTTATTTTTTCTTCAAATGAGACCATTTTGTGGTCTGACCTTACCAGGGAAGGCATTACAGTAGGGGGTTTGCTGCATTATCCCATATTAGTGAGGACCAGATCCAGTATGGTTGCACCCCTGCTTGGTATATTGACTATCTGGTCCAGGGAGGTTGTGTTTACAAAATCCAGGAATCTCTGTGCATGTACGTTTGATGTTGTATAGGATTCCCAGTTAATAGTGGGGGTAAGTAAAGTCACCCATGAATATGGTATTGGGTTGGATGGTTAGTGTTTCTAATAAGTTTAAATACATGGTATGGGTTTCCTCCTCATTAGGAGGAAAATTCATCATTCAGAGTATTAAAAAGTCAGTGATCCTCATTGTTCCACGTTAAAAGGGTCTGTCCCAGATTCAGTGTTTTAACTGATATCTATGGAAAATAATACTGGATTATACTGATTCATTAAAACATCTTTTTATAAGCATACATTAACACATTTTAGCCATCCCTTGGACTTCCCAGTTGAAGTTGTTAGTAAGCTGTTACTACTTGTTTTATATTTTTGCATCAGTTCTGCATTATTATCCACATTTGGGCAATAGATGTTAAAGCACTATGTCTTACCCCCAAAGACATCTTCCTCCACCTCAGTCAACTCCTCCAAAATGTAGCCACTTATTAACCATGGATCAATTAATGTTATAGTCTAAGCTTCGCCTTTCTAACCCACATAGTCAATAGTATTTAAATGCTAGTGCTCTATGGTTCATCTCCAGAAAGGTACTATTAAGCTTGTTTGTTATTTAGTATGTCTTTCTTGGTCTCTTCTGTTAATGCTACATTGAAAATTGGTGGCATCCTAACTGGCATTCAAGATATTCCACACCCCTACCCACTTTTATTTATACCACGTGTAAAGCCACATTTAGAGCCACCAGCTCCAGTTTGCATTAGTTTAAGAAAATCTGAAGTAGAACTGTCCACTAGGATTAGATTTGTATGTGTTAACATCAACTGTCAGAGCTTCTTCCAGATTTTGTCATGTGATAATAGAAGAAACATAGTTCTCATGGAATAAAGTAGCCTTTGTTTTGCATTTGGAGCCTCAAGGGTTCATGCCAAAATACACCTAAGCAGATCAGCATATAAAATGTAGTCTATTATGTTGAAATATGCTTTCTTCTGCAATTCAGTCTTCAAATCCTAACATTTCAAACTGCTTGATGTAGGACTGTGCACATCACTTAACCAGACAGTGCTCCTGTGTTGTCCCTGAAAAAATTAAAATTAAAAGATATTCCATATCTACATTTATATTTCTATCTATATGTCTATATCTGTGTACATACATGCACACACATAAACACTAATAGATATAGATATATGGGTCTACTTCATAAAATTGAAATTTCATAATGTTGAATTTCATAACACTGGGACCATAATATCGAAAATTCAAAACACTGAAAACCCAAAACATTGAAAACTCAGAACATTGAAAGTGTACTTCATAACATTGAAAACTAAATTGCACAACTAAATAATATCACCTCCACCTACAACACTACCTAACTAACAAATGCACTTTCTCCTACATTTCTGCAGGGGGGCAAGCCTTCCTGCTCTCCCCATGTGGGGGGCTCTTCCCCCCACAACCCCCCAAATTAAATATGCCAACTCCAAGATTGCACTACAGTAGAAAAAAGTTAATTTCCTAACCTCAGTGTATGGTGATTGTAATATAGTGAAGTTAGGAGTTGGTGTATTTAATTTACGGGGGGGGGTGTAGGGGGCAGAGCCCCCCACATGGGGTGTGCAGAAGGGCTTGCCCTCTCGTAGAAACGTAGTAGAAAGTGTGTTTGTTAGTTAGGTGTTGCTATAAGTAGAGAGGATGTCATTTACATATGCATTGTAGTTTTCAATGTTATGAAGCACACTTTCAATGCTCTGAGTTTTCAATGTTGTGGGATTTAGATGTTTTGGTCTCAGTGTAATGAAATTCAGTGTAATGAAATGTTATTGTTATGAAGTAGACCCAGATACAGATATATAGATATAGATACGCTTTCAGTTCAGTTGGTTGATGCTCATTTTTGTGACTTAAGTGAACTGCTGCACTTTTTGAGTAAAGGGCCATTTGTGCAAATGCTGTTTTGTGTGACTTCCAGTTTGCTAACAAAGATAAGTGGTGGGATTTGCCTCTGTTCTGCAAATGTGTAAGAATGACCTGCAGTGTGCTTCACTGACACAGTCATAATGGCTGCTTCCATGGCACACTTGTAAAAGAAGTATTTGGTAGAATATTATTTATTTATGTGTCTTTGTTGACAGTACGAGTGAACAGAGTAAATTTTCAGCAAAGGCTTAGGGAGAAAAGCTTCATCACAGTACATTTATATTAAGTGAATTTCAAACAATTCTCAGAAAAAAAAGAACAGTTACATTTCTCATGAAACAACAAATATAGTTATAAGACATGTATAGACAGTAAAGTATTTACATCAGCAATTATATGTATATGCAGTTATTCCAGCTGTAAAATCTTTCAGAAATAAATGGACTGATACTGCAGAAGGGAAACCATTATAAAGAAGTTTAATGTTCTTACGTTTTGTTACAGAAATGTTTGCATTGGGTTCAAGATATGTAATGAGGTACTTTATAAAATTATGTAGAAAGGGAGCTTTTAGTACTGTATAGGTTTGTAAAAAGTTCAGCAGATATAATAAAGTAAGTTATAAAATTGTGAAGGAAGGGAGGGGAGATAGCAGTATTGTACAGGAAGATAGTGGTAATAGCGTATGACTGATAGAGGATGGTAAAGGTTTGGTTCTATTTAGGCTGCCTTTTCCAAATTGGTGCATTTAGAAGGTTTATGATTTAGGTATACAGGGGATGCATGAGAGTGGTACAGCAGTAGATGGGGGCTTTTAGAAAAAAATGCAAGATGAGAAGTGTTGTTTAAAGGTGGTGCGTATGAAAATGGATGTATTGCCATATGCAGGAAGAAATGTTTTTAGGGGTACAATGATTCAAGTAGAGGAGGGAAAAAGTTAGTGATAAATAATAAGAAGTCTGTGATTTTACTAGAGGTCTCAGCCTGGTGATGAACATGAGCATGACCAGGACTGGGTAAGGTATTGTTTGAGCTGGATTTTATAACTTGGGAGTTTTTTGGTCGTTTTTCCTTGTGTAGGGATGGTGTTTCAGAGTTTGGAGATCTAACAGGAGTATAGTGAGTCCCCGATTAATTATCTGCTTTGGTAGAATTTAGTAGAAATTTATCACCAGAACAGAGATCCCTTGTGAAGAGGGTACTGAATTCCAATCCACTCAATGTTGTATGCTTTTTTCTGCTTCCATTCTGCAAACATGTAACAATCATCTCCTATTAGTTTTTTTGACTCTTTCAGTACAGCTACTGCCATGTCTGAATTTGTAAATTAAATAACTTATATAGTATCATGGAACAGAGTATAAGGTTTATATCACCTCAGAGTTGTATTTTTTTAATGCTTGCATTCTTCTGTGTAACAATCATCTGCTATGTGCTTTACTGATACCGTCAATGTGACAGCTTCTGTGTCTAAGCCTGTAAGTAAATTGCTTATTCAAATGTCACTGAAGATGGTACTAGGGTCAAATTCCCTGAGGTTTATATTGTTTTTTATGCTTTCATTTTGTAGATGTGTAACAGTCACCTGCTATGTGCTTCGATGACACATTTAGAGCAACTACTTTTGTGGCTTTGCTTGTAAGTGAGGTGATACACAACATGTCATTGAGGAGGGCACTGGGTTCAGATTCTGCTAGGGCTGTATGATTGTACTTTTTTGCGATATATGATTTATTGTACAGGTACAGTGATCAAACTCTACTGATGTCATAACTGCTTTAGTCAATAAATGTTTTCACTTTTGAGTAGCCTGTCTATGTATTTTTCACATTTTTTTTTCATTTACTCAAGACCAGGAAATTACTCCTCCTGGCTACAACATACTTAGATATGACCGCACAAAGAAGAAAGGTGGCGGCATAGCCATCATCTACAAATCTAACCTCCAGGTTACCCTTTATAATGAACTTCCATTAACAGACCACAAAGCTGAAATACTAGTAACCAAACTTCAGATTAGCAACAACAAATCAATCTATCTAATCTGTATGTATCTTCCCCCTGGTAACAATATTCAGAATCTAGAAGACTTACTCAGTTCCCTTTCTAATCAACTACCCCAAGAAACCATTATACTTGGGGATTTCAACATTGATTGGACAACCTGTTCATCCCAGAAGCCCACTAACCACATTAATCTCTATGGTTTCTCACAATTAATATCAACTCCAACTAGAATCCATAAACCAAATAAGAAAGAAACAATTTTGGACTGGATCCTTATTAATAACAACCCAAGCAGCTATACCCCAGGAACCTTGCCTGATAGTATTAGTGATCATATACTTACATATGTCATTAGGAAAAAATTTAATATTCCAAATGCTCATAAAATTAGGACATCCCGCTCAAAAAAACTTTTCAACCCTGACAACTTCCTTACTGAATTGCAGGCATGTGACTGGTCGCCACTGCTACATCTTGAGCTCAATGAAGCGGTTAACTATTTTAACACAAACGCAAATCCTTGATTATCATGCTCCTTTACGCTCTACTAGGATAAAAGCTAGGACTGCCCCATGGCTAACTAAGCAAACTAAAGAAAAAATGATCCTCAGAAATAAAATATGGGCTAAATGGAGAGCTACCAAACATCCATCAGATCACCTCCTCTTCAAACAATTAAGAAATGCCACCAAGAAAGATACTCTTAGAGATAAAAAAGAATTTTATCTTCATCTTCAACAAACTAGTCAAAAAAACCCTCAAAAGTTCTGGTCAGGTGTTAATAAACTTCTGAAACCAGGGCATTCACCTACTCCTATCCCTTCAGGCTTTAACCTTAACAATTCTACCCTGATCCCAGATGCCTTTATCAAATACTTTACAGAAGCCATTCAAACTCTAGCTAGTTCATTACCCACATCTTCTGCATTCTCACCAAATATCTCTGAAGACTCTTCTAATGCCTTTCAGATTCAACCTGTCACCTCATCTATTATTTATAAGCTTCTCAACAAACTCAAACCATGTACCCCTTCTGCTGACCAACTTCCATCTGAATACTTACAAATTGCTGCAAAAGTTATTAATCACCCCATATCCATACTGATAAATAGAACAATCTCTGAAGGAGTGATCCCCACCATATGGAAAATATCGCACATTATTCCTCTACATAAAGGGGGCTCTTCTACTGAGCTCTCCAACTTTCGCCCTATTGCTTTACTCTCCCCATTAGCTAAAATTATGGAAAGATGTATACACAAACAATTTCTCAACTATCTTCTTCTTAACAAACTTTTAGCTGACTGTCAACATGGTTTCAGGCCTTTCCATAGTACTACAACTGCCCTCCTTTCCTTCTCTGACTCCATAAATAATAATCGAAACAATAATCATTTCTCCTCCGCTCTATTCATAGATCTATCAAAAGCCTTTGACATGGTTAACCATAATATACTTCTTCACAAACTCAATCTCTTTTCTCTTAGCTCACAATCTCTACAGTGGTTTAGGAGCTATCTCAATAACAGGCAACAAGCAGTGCTTTGGGATAACAACCTATCATCCTTAACCCCAGTAAATATTGGTGTTCCACAAGGATCAATCTTAGGTCCCCTTCTTTTCTCATTATTTATTAATGACCTACACTTTAATGTGCCAGAAGCTACTTGTATTCAATATGCTGACGACTCTACTTTGATCTGCACTGCTAAAAATGTCTCCTCCCTTCAGTCCATCACCCAAACAGTTTTCCAAAACGTTGAAAAATGGTTAATGCAACACTGCCTCCTCCTAAATCCCAAAAAAACTAAGCTTCTTCTCTTTACTCCTACAAATAAATCTCCCACACCATTCTTCACTATCTCCTCAAATAATTCTACCTGTATTAACCCTGATATGACCACTGACTGTTAGGTGTAACCATTGACAACCGACTTAACTTTGATGACCATATTAACTCTACTATTAAAGCTGTAAATAAAAAAATTGGGATGCTCTACAGAATTAAACCCTTCCTTTCCCCAGTAGCGAGAAAACCATTGCTCAAACTCACCTGATCTCTACCCTCTTTATGCCTCAGCTTTATACACTAACTTATCTAAAAATAACATTTCCAAACTCTCTACCTGCTATCACAGTATAGCAAGATTCATTACTTCTACTCCCCTTAGAACTCACCACTGTCTCAACCTCAAACAACTAAACTGGCTAGAGCTAAATAACCACTTACTCTACCAACAATTACTCATCATTCATAAGACACTTTACTACCCTGATGATACTCCTAGCCTGACAAAACTAATTTCACCATATAAAAACCTAGCCACACTTCGGCTCTGCCAATAAACTTCTAGTATCTGTTACTAAATCGCACAATAAAGCTGGTGACGCATTATTTTCAAATTCCATACGTAAAAACTGGAACCAACTCCCTCAAGAATTAACTAATCAAGACTCTACTACTCTTTTCAAAAAACATATCAAAGAACATCTTAAAACTCAATGGTTATGTCCTTGTACCAACCCCGACTGAAAACACGACTCCATACACCTAATCTTCCTCTTCCTCCCTTACTGAGATCCTAACCTACACTTTTAATTGCCGTGAGTCACTTCTTAGAACTATGCCTTACTAAGAATCTTTTTGTAACGTATTCCTATATTGTTTCCATCTGATTTATTAGTCTAACTATAGTACCATGCCTTTAATTTTTTTTTTTTTTTTCTCTTATTTTAATTCTACTTCTAATGTATTTTTAGATTCTTTTTGTAATTTTTCTCCTTTGTTCAACTTGTATATTGTTGTGCATATTAATTAATTTTTTTTTCATTTAAAATTGTTGCTTACCTGTTCTGGAGCTTTTCTCCCCGGGCCTCGACTGTAAACGGATGTATGTCCAGCTTGACTAGCCCGGTCAACAAATGTAAAATAAAATAAAATAAATAAATAAATAAATAAATTTTAAATATTTAAATTGTGTGTGTGTGTGTTTCATATACTCCCTTCTGTACTATCTTCTGCATCCCAGGATTTCTCCCCGTTCCCTTCGCAGTCTTGTGTCCATTATATGTGTGGTTCTATGATGCTATTAATGCTTCGATCTTCCCTCCTCAGGCATGGTTCATATGCTTTCTTCCACAACATGTTTCTCTACATATTTGCATCCCTGAGTTACAAAAATAGATCAGCACACAAGCATTACCAACTGTGCATAAAGTTTTGTACCAGTTACCACAGAGAGTCTTGCGCAATCATTGTGTAGTACAGCTGCTCATACTTTACTCTGGTGCTGTGAGTTGGTCCATTATGATCTCCAACTGGGTGCTTTTTGTGCCTGGGACAAGAACGTGTTCATCACACATACTTGCCTGGCCATATGCATTGTTAATGAGCCACAAGGATCATTGCACACACATGGTAAACATTGTTGTCTTGACAGTGATCATGGACATGACACTTCTGAATGTCCAGCAAGGGAGAGCTGAAATAAGGTCACATTATATGATCATAGCCTTTATTTTCATTAGACTAATAATAAGTTGCAAAAAAAAAAAAGTAAAACAACTAGCTGGCTGTTAAGGCTATGTTATTATATAAGGTATGATTTTTGTTTTCATTCAGTCTTATTACCTTCTAATAAATATGCTTCTCATCCTTACTACAGGATATGTGCCCAAAGAGTGGCATACAGCAACAGTGGTCCCTCTCCATAAAGGTGGTGCCTCAACGGATCCTGGAAACTATCGCCCCATAAGCCTGACTAGCTTGGTCTGCAAAGCTATGGAAAGGATCATCATGGACCTCATAAATAAAGATATTGGGGACCTACAGACACTGGATCCTACCCAGTTCGGCTTTGTTAAGGGCAGATCCTGCCTCTTAAACCTGGTTGATTTCTTTGAAACAGTCACCAAGGCCATTGACGAGGGGGAGGTGGTCCACACAGCCTACCTGGACCTCACAAAAGCCTTCGATACAATACCCCACTCGGGCATTATAGATAAGCTAAGAAAGTGAACCGTAAGATGAAAAACCAAACGGACTGGATGCACAGATTGCACACAAACAGCCACAAACTTAAATGGTAATCACGCCAGGTAGAAAGCCATTCAATAAAAACCAAGAATGAATTTATTTAAAGCGCTTTTCGTTTGCCTCCTAGGCAAACTTCTTCAGAAAACTTGGTTTTCTGAAGAAGTTTGCCTAGGAAGCAAACGAAAATCACTATAAATAAATTCATCCTTGGTTTTTATTGAATGGCTTTCTACCTGGCGTGATTACCATTTAAGTTTGTGGCTGTTTATGTGCAATCTGCGCATCCAGTCCATTTGGTTTTTCATCTTACGGTTCACTTTTTTAATTTATTGGTTTGTACTTGTTTCTTCAAGTGATGGATTATAGATAAGCTCACCAGCTTAAATATAAACCCCTATGTCACTAGATGGGTTGCAAACTGGCTCAAGGACAGAACCCACATGGTTAGAATTGCTGGAGCCATGTCAGACTCCAAACCAGTTACAAGTGGTGTCCCACAAGGCTCAGTCCTGGGACCTCTCTTGTTCAGTATATATTTATCGGAGGTACAGGCCAACATGGAAGGACTGTGGCTGACCAAGTACGCAGATGACTGCAAACTGGTTGCCATAATTGACTCTCCAGCCGACACAAGCATCCTCCAAAAGGGCCTCATAGAAACAGACAACTGGTGCCAGAGCCATGGCCTCAAGCTAAATGCCAAAAAGTGTATAGTCATCCCCTTTGGCAAAAACAAAGTGCCCACAAATTACCACATAGGTGGTAATCCATTAAGTACAGAAGAAGTAATTAGGGACCTGGGGACCCAAGTTGATAGCAATCTCTCATTTGACAACCACGTGGCCAAAGTGGTTAGAAAAACATTTTATATAGCCCACCTAATCATGAAGGGATTCACATCTAGATCAGGGGAGGTCATCGTGCCTCTTTAGTCATCCCTCATCAGGCCCATAATTGAGTACAATGCCCCTTTTGGGATGTACCTTAGCAGACACTTGCAGCAACTGGAAAGACCCCAAAAGTACCTCACCAAGAGGATCAAAGGGCTCAAACAGATGCCATATGCTACCCGGTTAAAGAAACTCCAGCTCTACTCAGTGGCATACCGCCTGTTCAGAGGCAATCTGTGCCTGACATATAAAGCCATGTCCAACCCGAAATTAATGGACATGCTGCACCTCAGAAAATCCATATCCCATCGAGCTACGCGCTCGAGAGACTTGAACCTCAGCACTGAAATAAATAGGACATGCTGGAGGGAAAGATTCATAACCCAGAGGCTCCCTTCACTCTGGAATAAAATCCCAGTCCAGGTTAGGCAGAGTCCCTCATTGACTCTCTTCAAGAGGAATCTTGATGAGTGGATGGGAGATCGTAGGTTTACCCTGGGTATCACTTCTGTGTCACTGTTAGACAGAGGCACAGTATACTAACCTCGAAAAAGGGCATAGCAAAATAAATTTAAAATGGGTGGCGAAAGCCAAACACATTCTGGCTAGGCTTATAAATGCCCTAGGGCAGATAGCCTAGTATGAACCTATGAACCTATGAACTTAAATGAGCTGTTGACATGATCAATTCATTTATATATGCCTGACAGCATACACTGTCTAGTGTTATAGTGCAGACAGCTGTGTGCTGCTCATTAGACAGCAGGAGTCATGGGGAAATTATTCTGATTACCAGCAATCCTGCTTGTGTGACAACTGCTTAAATAACTATATACAATTGTAGAGAGAGATGAAAGGATTAACAGGCAGCATGTTCATAGCTTCATACATTCAAGTTTCCAGTGATCAGGCCCTGAGGCCAACAAGGAATATAAATTCCTCAAAGTGTGGGTCATAGACCTGTGATCCCATCCAGTCATCTATTTTCTGTTTAAAAATTGTTATGGTATCATACCTTCTAGTAGTAAGTGATATTCTGTTTCACAAACTAGGAATTGTTTGTGCTGTATAAAAAAAACAAGTTTTGTGGTATTACATGGTTAATCCTGTGCACATGTTTGTTATGTCTTTTAGTTTTTATATTTCCATTTATTTCTAAATTTAGTAATGCTTGTACCATACCAACGAACACAAGAAATCAGTACCAAAACCAACAAATAAAAACGACAGTCCAAGGCAAACTCCACCTGAAGAATTAGTGATAGAATATCACTCAAACAGCTCACAATAAGACTCCAATGCTCAAATCCACAACCAGTAGTTTATTAACGCCACACAATTTACACACGTTTTCGTCAAGCATATGACTTCATCAGATAAAGACACAGTGAATCACACAGGTTTAAATACTAAATTAATTGCACACTTGACTCCAATTAAATAATTTAGTCACATTTAAAGCCACACAATAAATATCATAAAATCCTTCTCATTTTCATATGTACAAAAAACTTTTTTTAAAAACCAACCATAAAAACCAAAATGTATAAAAACAACTTAGACAATAGTATTATGCATATATACATGTTAAAAACACTTACTATTATTGTATACCAGATCTATATAAATGCGTAATAAATAAACATTTCAAATTCTGTCAGATTTGAGCTTTAGATATGGAATAATGAACACAGAATCATTAAGCCCAGGAAATCTGTTAGATTCTAACAAAATTTGCCAGTATGTTTCCCTATGGGATAATAATACCTCCCAGGGTCCACCCCTGGCTTCTTTAAAAACAGAATCTAATACAAAAAAAGAGAAAATTCCACCAGAGCATGTAGTAAGGTGCTTATAAAGTGCATTATTGGTGTCACATTTTTGTATATCATAATAGTGCTCGTACACCCTTCTACGGAGTTGCCTTTTGGTCTTCCCAACGTAAAATGCCTGACATGACTGGCACACCGCCAAATAGACAACCCCGCAGGAGAGACAATTATAGAATTTTTTGGAAGCAATCTTCCTACTTCTACTTTCCAAATACACAAATTCTTGGTTGGAAATTATTCTGATTACCAGCAATCCTGCTTGTGTGGCAACTGCTTAAATAACTATATACAATTGTAGAGAGAGATGAAAGGATTAACAGGCAGCATGTTCATAGCTTCATACATTCAAGTTTCCAGTGATCAGGCCCTGAGGCCAACAAGGAATATAAATTCCTCAAAGTGTGGGTCATGGACCTGTGATCCCATCCAGTCATCTATTTTCTGTTTAAAAATTGTTATGGTATCATACCTTCTAGTAGTAAGTGATATTCTGTTTCACAAACTAGGAATTGTTTGTGCTGTATAAAAAAAACAAGTTTTGTGGTATTACATGGTTAATCCTGTGCACATGTTTGTTATGTCTTTTAGTTTTTATATTTCCATTTATTTCTAAATTTAGTAATGCTTGTACCATATCATTCTGAAATGTATTATATGCAAGTGTTAGTTTTCCTCTCCAATGTTGATAAATGTTTGTATTTGAGTTTCTGATATCTCAAGGTAGGAATTGTGTTAGTGTATTTCTTCTGTACTTTTTCATGTCTTATTAGATCACTTTTATTTTTTGAGAAAAATGTGTAGTTATATTCCAGGATATTTATTATGTATGTTTTGACATTCAACCAGATGTTTTTTCCTTATTATGTATGTTTTATGACATTCAACCAGATGTTTTTTCCTCATGCAGGGAAATAGTTTTCAGTTACAGACCTAATCGTATTATTGTATTAGTCACTATTAATTTTAAATGCTTAGAATAAGACCACTTTAATGTTATTATTTTTATTTTGTATTCATCAGCTTCTGATAATATAATCCTGTATTCTTACAAGTTGTTTTATAAGTTTTTTCCAAAATACATGATGTTACATTTATTTAAGATAAATATGATATCCACTTTTCAGCCCTAGTTGATATTTTATGTAGATACATGTTAATGTTGCTGTAGTCATTCTCACTTGAAATAATAAAATTCTAGCATGCATTAATAGCTATACTATACTAAGGTAGTATAGCTATTAATTCAGTTTACCATTACTAAGTCTTTCTCCAACCAATAAAGACATATTTTTCTAACATTTAAGGTTGAACCCCCCATCATTTTGTACTTGAATCCAATGATGTTCTTAGTATTGTTTGCGCTGATGAACTACATTTCTGTAAGATGAAAGTGCTTAACTTTTTTATTATTAAATTGTGTTTAATATTTTACCAGCATTGTTCTTGGTTTATTGGTCCAAATCTGTGTAAAATAAGATAAGATCCAAGCTTTGGCTATTATTAAGTCATAACCTACATGTTCAATTATAAATTACAACTCATTGCATTTATTATCTATACTGTGCATTACAAAAATATGCATTCAAAGTGTGATAACGTCTTTTGTTATCATCACGCTTCTTTGCTAATTTTCTAAAATTGAATAAATTGTTCAGAGAATTTTATCCTGCCCATACTGACTTTAAAGAAAAAGATTCATACAGAACATTCTTATGTCATGCTTACCTTCTTCCCAGTTTGTGATTAACTTTAAATTGTAAACCATACATAACTGGTGAAGCCAATTATTAAACAAAAATGTATAAAAGTATTATTGTATCTCAAAGACAATAGCTGTCTTGGTTGTGGGATAACCAGAATCATTTAACTGGTTAGCAGAATCAAGAGAGGTTTTGATAAGTAAAAGATGTTTGCCAGGAAGACCCATACAGGGTACTAAAACAGTCTCCATTAGGTAGCAGTATTTGATAGTGTTCTGAGGGGAGGGGCAAGCTGCAGGTTTCAATACATGACTGTCTGGTATATGACAAATCTGTCTGGCAGTTGGCTTAGAGGATTAAGGCGCTGTTAATGATAAGGAGCTTGTCTTCCTGATATTAGTTCATTCTGATTTGGACAATGACTTTTTTCCTTTTGTTATATAACCTGTTAAGGTTGGGATTCCACCAGTGCGGTTTGCTTTTGTGTTTTGTTACAGGCTTACTTCTGCTAGGTACAGCAGCCCCTATGCAGCCAATCACATTTGTACAGGGTTTCTGTGTGCAGGTTTGCATAGGTTGCTGTGATCTTTGGGTTCAAAAGGCATTGAATTTTGACAACCTGTCACTCAGTGCAATGTCGTCTGCTTTAGAATAGTTCATAACTGTTGCAGATTTAGTTGGGTTTTCCAAGTAGATTTTTATTTAGAAGGATATAGCTTTGTGACCCAACCTCACAAGGGTGGACATGGCAGTGGGGGGATCCTCTGCCAAGTTGGTGAGTACTAGGTCAATTATGTTTGAATCTCTGGTTGGAGCACACACAATCTGGTCCAGGGTATTTGTGTTAGTAAAGTCCAGGAAATGTTATGTCTTCAAGTTTGAGGTAGTGTATGTACCCAAGTTTAGGTATGAGTTATGTGAATCTTGGGACATAGATGGTGCCCTATAATTACCTAGGATACAGTAAGCCACTTTATCTTCGATGACCTGCACACAGATGAACTTCAGAGCATCATCCTGTTTAAATAAAATGAAGGTACATTTATTTCTGATGTAGATCAAGACACCTCCACCTTTAGACTCTGTCTGTGTTGCTGTGGGTCTAAATGTGTGGGAGACACTGCAGCTTTGCAGTGTCAGAGTACCTTCTGAAGCTTTAAACCATGTCTCAATAATGGCACTGTTGTCAACATTCTCCAGAGTGAGGAGAGCTTGTAGGGTGCGGAGTTTGTTGTTGAGTCTCCTAGCACTTAGCAATAAAACCTTAAGGTTGCTATGATAAGTTTTTTTTTTTTTGCATGTTGAAAGGTAAGTCATTTTGGAATTGCCTAAAAAGGCTCTATGGAGGTGGGTAAAGTTTTTACCGGCATTTGAAATCGGAGAGGAGGCAGGTGCATACCATCCTTGGAAAAGTAATGTAGTCTTTTAACCATGTCTATACAAGCTGACAGATCATGAATCCCACTGGAATGACACCAGAAACTAAGCCAATTGTTAAAGTCAATCATTTCTTTTGTTCATGCTGTAGCCTCATCTTTAGTGAAGGTAGAATGCTGCTCAATGCAAGGCTCATACCGGTCACAGACATATATTCAGAGAGATCTATAAAGTCCCTTTTTATATAGTCCAGTGAGGTATGGCTCTGGTCATTTATACCCACATGGATTATGATAGAATCATATCTTTACCTGTTGAGCAGTAACTTGAGTGTATTCATGATATTGCAGGTCCTGGCTCCAGATAAGCAACGGACCGTTATCTTCTTGTCCAGGTGTTGGTTTCCCTTATATGCTTCAATCTTGTGGTTCCATTGGCTGTAGGCTTATATGGGTTGTTTGTCATAACATTTGATGTGTGCCTAGAGATTACTGAGGAAGGGCAATGCCATTTGTACACCTCGGTGATGTTTGCTGTTTGGGAAGGTTTCTTTTAAGTCCTTCCGCATAAGCTGCTCTATGTGTGTCGTGAGCAGTATGTGTGGAGGACATAGGGTGTGTGCGTGTGTGTGTGTGTGTGTGTGTGTGTGTGTGTGTGTGTGTGTGTGTGTGTGTGTGTGTGTGTGTGTGTGTGTGTGTGTCTGTGTGCGTGTACGTGTGTGTACGTGTGTGTGTGTGTGTGTGTGTGTGTGTGTGTGTGTGTGTGTGTGTGTGTGTGTGTGTGTGTGTGTGTGTGTGCGTGTGTGTGTGTGTGTGTGTGTGTGTGTGTGTGTGTGTGTGTGTGTGTGTGTGTGTGTGTGTGTGTGTGTGTGTGTGCATGTGTATGTGCGTGTGTGTTAGTGTGTGTGTGTGTGTGTGTGTGTGTGTGTGTGTGTGTGTGTGTGTGTGTGTGTGTGTGTGTGTGTGTGTGTGTGTGTCTGGTGAGTGGTATATGTAAAGGATGTACTGTATGTGTTCTTGACAAACTTGTTTGTAAGAGAGATTTTTGCCTCAAGGGAAGCTGCATATATGTATCTTTCACACACCCAAACTGTTAGTTTCTTTAAGTTTAAGCATTAAATGGTTGCTGGAAGTTGCGTATGTACATCTCTCAAACACTATGTTAGCTTCATTTAGCATAAAATGGTTGTCTGAGAACATGAGCAAATTGCTGCATTGTCTGAAGATGCTCATATCTACCAAAGTGGCCATAGAGACATTTGGAAATTGCATATCTATGTTGTCCAGAGCTGTATGTGGGTGGTGTATTATAGTTTAATGACTGGGTTTTACAGGTCTACAAGGATTGTTTCTATTGTTAAAGGCAGATGTTAAATAGTGCTAGGATATGGTATTGTTCAAAAATCTTTTCTTTTCCACTTAAAATTATTTATCTTTGAACTTATTAGATGTAAGACGCATGAATATTTCAAACTTTCTGAAATATATGGGAGTCATTTTTACTAAGAATTATGGTAGAATAAATATAAGAAACACTGAAAAACAATGTATTGAAAGATGGTCTTAGAAACTATTCTCAAAAACACTAATGACTTTGTTAAAGATATTCACTGCTAGTCTTTTCTTGAATTATATAGAAATATAAAAACATAGGAATTAAAGTGGTCCAATAAAAATTATTTAGGAAAGAATATGCATATTTAAACAAATTCATATGCTTAACCATGATGTCCACAATCAGTTTTGATAAATTGTTATTTTCAATTCAAAATGGTAGTGTCAACAGTGGGAATTTTACAAAATAAGCCATCACTAAATCTCTTTTATCCTATTTTAGCTTTTGTAAAATATCTTGTTCACTTTCCTTCATCCTGTTGATTGTTTTGGACCTTCACTGGGATGAGATTGACTCCTACCCAATGGACGAGAGAATCAGTTGTTATACATTGGGCCAGTATGCAGATCTTGCAGAGTATCCTATTTCTACCCTTCAGCTGCCTGTGTGCCCTTTTATAGCTGCTTCACTAACTGCATGCACACTTGTCTACATGGATAATCTCCTAAATGAGAGATACACTCTTAAAGCATGAGGCCCTAGGCTCTTCATGCTGGGATAATTGCCAGTGCAGCAAACCAAGTTGCCTCCCTTTCATCAGGATAGCTGAGCCAGCACCTGCCAATTATTATATACTTCCCCACTAGGTCCCTTCAGCACACATGCCTGTTAGTTAAAAATAGGTCATGTGTGAAGCAGTTAAGGCTTTATCCTTTTTTACAATGAGGACAGATATTTAATCACCAAATATTTAGCAATTTAGAATATTTAACAATTTTGATGATAAATCTATTTATTCCTCAGATTGGTTGATATTATTGAGTACATTTCTAAAACTTAAACCTCTATATATTGTGTGTTGCCTACTTGCACCACCTTACTAATGTGTGCTAACCCCAGATTTAACAATGCCTTTACCCCATTTCCATCTCTGTAACTTATGTTGGGAAAAACAGTTTTCATAACTACCACTACAAGAAACACACAGACACACTTCACATACAGTGACAATCATGCAGGATAGTAAACCTGCCACATTCTCTACCCCTTACTCTAATCTTAATTTACAAAACTTGTACTCACACTCCTACCCTTAATTCTTAAACTTTTGTTATATAAAACCTACCCCAGTCTCACTTGACACACACACACTCTCGGTATTTTTCCTTCTAACATCTCCAACACTCAAGAAAGAATGGTGTCATTGAATATCCCAAGCACTTACATTTTGTTGACCCCCTATACCCCATGCCCCTCAGTAATTATATATTCCAACTTAAAGATTGTATAACCAAAGGAAAAGGGGTAAATTCACATTCACTGCTGTGCTGCAACTTGCCACAAAGTAATGCCAGCAGAAATGATAAAACGTTTATTCAATCAATTCTGCCAGCATTAAAAATGTTCAATATTCTGAAAGTTCGAATATATGTAATTTTTCTGTTTATGCATGTATGTTTCAAAGTGTGTGTGTGTGTGTGTGTGTGTGTGTGTGTGTGTGTGTGTGTGTGTGTGTGTGTGTGTGTGTGTGTGTGTGTGTTTGTTTGTGTGAGTGCATGGGTGGGTGTGTACATGTGTATGTGGCTATATATTGAAATACTGAAGTACAAAAACAACAAATGGCAAAACGTTGATTTAATCTGTGTGTGTCTGTGTGTATGTTTGCGGGTGTATCATTTATTGCGCATGCTTCTGTTGAAAGGGAAGAAAGCTAAGTGCACAGAGTAAATTTCTCAAAATACAGGAAGAACACATGGCGTATATTCTGTTAATCCACCCTTTTCACAATGATTATGCCCTTGATATATGGAGCCTTTACATTTTTATTTGCCTTCATAAAGTGAAAAGAAAACATGTCATTAGGTAGCTTTTCTACATACACAATGCGTTGTAATTACTGAAAGCCTATTTTTGATTTTGTCGTTTCTCAAAATGACTGTATATTACATGCTAATATACAAAAGAAGATACGCATCAAGAATTTTGAAATAAAATACTTAAAACTGTTAAAATTTCATAGCATATTAAACTAGAAGATAACCCTCATCTCGTATGATTAATCATATCTCATATAGTGTAATTAATCAGATATGCTAAAAATATGGCGATACTAATACTACATCACTTCTAGCAGTTCCTTGGCCATCTCATATGAATGCATCCCTAAGGAAGACTCAGTCATGCAGACTTTTCTACTGTGTTTTGCTTCATACAATATTCTACATATTCTGAAACAGAATTACAGTGGCTACACTGGTATGGATCAGTGGCTTAATGTCATGAAACAACATCCTTTCCAAATAGCAGTTTAACAAATCTCTACTTCTGTGCCACTAAGTATTAGAATAAGAAAGGTAGTGTTTAGAGTCCAATCCACGATTTAAACATGGCTGGTGCAGATGTGGATTCTGTAGCTATCTGTAAAAAATTCTAATGTGATTACTTATCAGAAATGACACGATCCTTACCATCAGGCAAATGTATGCATCTACGTGTATATGTGTGCATGATAAAAACACTTAAAGTAGGCAATTAGAGCGGATGTAGCCATGTTTAACAAATCTTGTGAATAAAAAAAATATTGTTTCTAGTAATGCAAGCTGTGCTTGACTTTAAACGCATTTTACCAATGCTGAAATACAATTGAGGGCATACAGTCATTAACCAAAATTTAAGGTGTTTTGAGTAATGTTTTTTTTCTAGTGAATATTTTACAAAACACAGATATCTCACAGAGCCAGCATTTCAGATGATGGCTGCCCTCAACTTTTAGTTTATTTCATAAAAGATTTAAATTAGTGGCTTAATAACTAAGAAGAAATAAATTAGACATTTGACACACTTAATGATTCTTTAAATGTGTTTTCATTTTACTATTGCAAGCATCTGTTCCAATACATTACCGAGGACCAATCATAAAATAAAGGTCAAACTGAATTTTGGCTGTAATTTTAGACTAATATAGGAACACACAGCAATGTTTCAACTGCTATAAGGCTTTTTCAGGTCTCGGATTGCAGTTTGCTTTTCATTTTATGGTTTACTTGTTTTATCCGACACCTGCAGTTCAAAGTCATTCAGCAGCTTTTGTTTGTTGTACTAATCACTGGCAGAGGATCAATGACTTGGGACTCTTGCCTTAGGAAAGGATGGGCCGTGACAATATATTCTTTTGGGACTGTTCAACAAGATGGTATATCTGGCAGATCTATCTAAAAGTAAAAGAAACATGCGATTTCATTTCTAAAGGAGACCTGGAATAATATAGAAAATGTCACTGTGGGAATAAAGCAAGACATATCCCTTGTGGTTTATTTTTCATTCCGGTCTTCATAACATGCTGTAATATGTTTTATTTTCATTTTTTCAGGTGACTGATGAAAAGCAGAAACAACAGCAAAATCCCCTAGCTATTTTTGATATTCCATGCATATTTTTGTGTGCATTATTTGAATTTAAAAAAGCTAAACCACTGCTATTTTTCAGGGCCCCTTTATTTTTGAAATATGTTCCATAGCATCAACTGCTTTGCAATAGCTACTAACAAATCTTGAAATCCCATGATCCTTAGGTCCATTTTCTTTAACATAATCATCATCCCTCATTTCCCCATTTTCTATGTGTAGTTGAGTCTCATATCAACTGTCATCATATCTCTTGACTCAGTGCCACTCTCCTACTTCGTTCCGGACTGTTGCAGGTCTCTCAATCAATCCAGCTATCTTTTGACTGGACATCTACATTTCTCTTGCCTTCTTTCTGTCACTCCTACATTCATTTTCTCTGTAATAAATAACTATGAACTAATTCTTTACACATTAAGAAAAGAGCAACGAGAGTTCCAAAGGTTACTAAGCAATTAAACAATACAATTCTGCCTGATGATGAATCATCTTGGGACCACCTAGATTGCTCACACCACAATCCAATAATCTGACATTGTACAATCCCTGCAGTTTTGTACTTTTTTTTTATTATCTGTAAAATGGCCTTAAGTTTGTTCAATATCAGCCTGATTTCCCCTAATTTTTTAATCTGACTTTTTAGGAAGGCTTTCTTACCACTAAAACCCACTTCCTGTTGCAAATTGTTTTTCGTATTTATTAATGACTTATTTCCTAAAAGAATAGTCTTTTGCAGGAATGTGATTCTTTTCAAGTAATCTTCATGTTTTTCCTTTCCCACCTGTCCTGAAAAGTAAAGATTACTTTAGGATCCTTTACATATGGATTTGGAGTACAGAGCAAATCGGATCCTTGTTTTTAACTCTTGTTCATCGCTACAGGCTAATCTACTCTTATAAAGATGGAGTCTCCAAAACTGTTCACTGCATTTGTGATGAGGTTTCACCTGCTGTCTGTGTTGAAGGATTATTTCATTTTCATCGGTGCCTGCATCAGTGAGGTTAGAAATCTACCTTCTTTGTTGATTACCTATATGCAGTGCATTCTCACCATGACATTTTTCTGACATTATTCTGTTCATGTTCCTATTTTCTTGAAATCAGTTCACTTTGGTATGCCTTTATATGCTCCATGTTTTCTCTATTTTTAGCAACAACAGAGATTCACAAATGCATTACTGTGTCTTTCTCTTAAAATCTGTCCTAAAGGTACATTCACTATAGTTGCATACTTTTGGCTGCTCCATCTCAGTAAATCAGCAAAGCTTTTTTTTTTGATGCACACGCTTTAATTAATAGACAAAGGCAGAGGGTGCTAACTTTCAATGTGATTAGTGTGCGAATAGCCATACAATTAATTAGATCTCAGACATGCATTATAGACAAAACAGTACTAGCCTACTGAGCCAAGGACTGCATAAGAAAAGATACATGCAATGGTAACTGATACAGTGCTTCCGAGCAGTGGTAGCACTATAGCCAGCTCATGCCAGGCATCCACTTAATACAATGGAACATCATAACTGTCCAGCAGGTGTTTTTTACAGTGCCTGTGCAGGAAGAATGGGAAAAAAAACTAATTTTCCCTGCACTCCAAGTTAGAATCCTGCATTCCTCAGTTCATGAAGTAACAATGACCACTCAATCAAGTCCATTCAAGGAGAAAAATGGTATCCCCATGGTCATGGCTGGACATTTATAAATCCTATGGAGTACAATGTATAACTGCAATACAGCCCGAGAACATGGCTATAATACTGCATCTTGTCAATAAGACATGGATATAAAATAGCACTGTGGTGCTGTGCTTATACATGTGCTGCATTGCTTAAGCACACTGGAAACACACATCACTGGCATATGAACAGCTACCATATATGAACAGTGTATTATACCTAGCTAGGATTCACAAACATTGGTATTCACTAGCTTCGTTAATACAACCATCCTACTAATAGGGTCTTGTTAAAATGACATAAAGTGGTGGCATCATTTTTATACAGCACCAGTTACATCTCTGCAATTTTGAAATAGAGGAATTTTAGTAAGGCCTCTGTACAAATGGACCTTACAGAGTTAAGAATAGTGTCTTGGCAGGTGAACCACTTCTACAAAACAAACCCTGTGGAGAGATGCCATGGTTAATGTTTAACCTGGAATCAATGACTGCGGTATGGGATTATATAGTATGCTTGTAGTTAGGAGTGGAGTTATAGGACTATACAGTATGCTTGCAGCTGGGATGGGGTTAAACCCTGATGATAGGAAACCACAGTATAGGTATGCTGCCAGGAATATGGGACTCTAGGACAATATCTTGAAACATGGCTATTGTAGGTAATTGCCAGAAGACTGTGCCTAACACTAACTGCAGCTGATAACCAGCTGTATAAAGTAGGAGAGGGTGTGGCAATAGAAATGCATATCCTACACACTCTCACTATCTGGCATGCTGTGCTCATAAGTGTATAAGTACTGCACGGTCACCTTTAGGAGGCAACACTTTGAAAAGTTAACTAGTCAGTAGAATGTTCAATAGTATATCCTCCATACACATGGCATGTTCCTTTACAGGTGCCTCTGTGAGACACACTGAGACTACCATTTGGTATACCTCCACAGGCCATGCTTATCATTACTGCGATAGATTCCTGATGTGAGGTGGACAAACACAGACTGTCTTAACTCAGACTAACCACACCATTATTGCGACATCTCTGTTACATGTGGGCACACATCCTTCCAGCCCCAGTCATGGGAATCATCCAGGCCACGAAAAATGGCACACATAAGGATCAACACACGTGATGGTGTAAGTGCATGGTCCCATACTTCCAGCACCATTCTGTACTATGGACAGAGTTAAACTCTGATTTTGCAATTCAAGACAATGGATGTCACCAACATACCATAAAAGCTTAACCCCACAACTGAAGGGTGTGTTACAGCCTCCAAAAGTATGTGGCTACTGTGTTCACTTCCTATGACCCTACTCTATATTACAGTGTTACAGTCAAATGTTACTGTGTTTGCTCCACCTGTGCAAATGGTGCCCATCCTCTAACCATTCTGCATATGGTAATTCCTGATATGCAGCGCGACCAGTCAGTGTACTACTCTGTATGGCCTGAAATGTATGCATCATTTTATTCTGTTTTGTCTGCATCTTGAACCATAGATATGGACCACATTGCACCTCTTTGCCAGTTCTGAAATATATTGTGCCTGCCTCTGCCTCAGCTATAGTACAACTGCAGCAGCATGTTCCTCCCTGAGCCTCCATTCATCTGCTGTTGCTATGACTGTTATGGATTGTCCTACCATCAGGTCCGTCCACTATTCCTTTTGTTTGTGCAATGCCATGTTGAGTTGCTTCATTTGATTATTGTGTTACACAGTTATCATGATGCACTGTGCATCATTTTAGTGTCAGTGGTGCCACAGATAGCATAGTCATCTTTGGTGCAGAAGGATGTGGGTTGTACTCCCACGCCAGGTGGATTGAGTGCTGACACTTCAGTGTAGCATAAAGTAGGTGCTGAACTCCTGAGAGTGCTGTTCTTTGAATGAGATGTTAAACATAGGCCCCATCTGCTTGAGTTGATGGTAATTCAGGTGGATGTAAAAGATTGCATGGCACCTACTGAAAAGTGCACAACAGAAAAATGTTCCCCGACATTCAATAACACCTACATTAAGTGTACACTAATTATACACTGTTCTGAATGAACAGATGACACAGTCATAACTCAGACCTTCTTCCTCCTCCTAATTTTAGTTTTCCTACTGATTTTCTTGCAGCTTTAAATATTGACAGGAATTCATAAAGGTTACCAGAAAGAGTAGACTACATGTACAGTTAGTGTAATTTTTCTGAGTGACTAGAAAGCACCAAAAATGTGGTAGGGATGTTCTTGAATCCATATCATCTACATATAGTGTACACTTAGTGTAGGGTTTATTGAGTCTGGCCCATTATTTATATACTTACACATTTTTATTTCTGGCTGTTTATGATTTTTCCTTATAGCATTCTCACTGTTTTTCTTCCATTAATGACCCTACTACTTCTTCTACAATCATAATCTGTTTTTTTGCAAAATATCTGCCAAACTTCATTTCCCATTAAACAAAATTTCATTCAGTATTTCATTTCAAATAACTCATATTACATGAAATAAATTCTTACCTACTCATCACATATCATCATATTCATATCTGTATTGTTTGTGTCATTAATATTCTCAAAATAATTCTTCACACATTTTATAGAGTTTTATCACTCACTTATCTTTCAAAACAACAACTACAACAACAACAACAAAATGCTCTATTATGTCTTCCTCTCCACAAAATAAATACACTCCTTCAACTTTTTATATGGTATATTCCCCTTTACTGACAACTTATTTATTACCAATCTCCATAGGAAATCTTAACACTCTACTGTCTAGAGATACCACTTTATTCTTAAGGTAATGTTTTTATTCACATCTTCTGGAATATTTTCCTGTGGATTTGCATAATAATATTATTTCATCACATTATTTTATTGCATCCATCTTTCTTTATATCATTGATTCTTACTTTCCATGCTAGTATTTTATCCTGATAATTTTTTTTTAATTCTTAATTTATATATTCTTTTCATCTTTTTTTTCTTATTCACATTATCTCCTAGATTTTTCTACTTGTATTTAACTATTCTCACTATTAAATTATTATTCTCTTCCTTTATCTATTTTAATACTCTATGCAAGTTTAAAGAAGCAAAATAAACAACCGGATTTAATAACCCCATTCCCTCTTCATCTTTACTTATATACAGCATTGCTCTTTTCATTGGGTTTGATCCTGAACCTCCTTAGCTTACATACATCTGCTAATTACTAAATGTATCACTTGTTTTTTTCTGAAATAATGTCTGAAATAATATGTAAATATTGTCTTTTTTCTGAAAAATTTGTACATAATGTCTTTGTGCACTTTATTTTTGTTTTAAGTCATATGGAATATATTATCGTTTGCACCTTGGAGCTTTTCTCCCCGGTCCTCTGCTGAAAATGGACAAGTATCCAGTTGGACTATCTCGGTCAACAAATGTAAAATAAAATAAATAAATAAATATAAATTAAAATGCCAATTGTACGATTTCTTTGTCACATTTTACTTGGATTAAACATTTCACATATACAACATTTTTCCTGTTATTACTAAATTCATAATGTGATGACACACCACTGCCAAACAGTAATCAAGGGGCCTCAGTCCTCACCACTGGCAATGGGGGGGGGGGGTGTTCACTGAGAGGATGGCAAGTACACATGCAGTATTTCCAGATGCAGCTCTCTGCATCAAGTGCAATTTCCCTTAAGAGCACACAGAGATCACAGCCAGTCCGGGGATGGTTTCTACATCTTTCTCCAGATACCCAATAAGACTCCCGACTGGCACAGCTATAGAGTTGAGATCTCAGTTGAGTGACAAAGCCAAGACCTCCAGCACCTGATCTGTCCAACCAGTGCTTCCTGCCCAAGTAGTTGTCACACACACTCTTTGAGGTTTGATTTACTCACACAAACCTGGTAAAGGATGGCACAGGTTTACTAACTATAGCCCTTCTTCCCAGACTATAAGATAGTTACCACTGCCACCAGTCACTCCTTATTAGATACTTTAAGGCCCTTAATAAATGGTGACCGATTTTACTGTGCAATATTAATATTCATACAAATGGTAGTTTGACCATGAGCAAGGCTGTTAGGAGTGGCCCACACAGTGCCACCAAATAAATATGCAAGTACTCTCAAAACTTAAATATCTCTACACAGATCAGCCACAATGAAAGGTTTAAATATATTTAATAATAAATAATAAAATTACAAGACAATACTAAATATATATTCGTAGTGACAACAGAGTTAAAACCCACAGGAAATATTTAAAATAACATTGTTAAACAGGCTTACACAGATAAAGAAAACAAAATCTAAACTAAGCTTCACTATATTCGTGACTGAATCTGAAAGAATTATACCATTCTTTAGAAACTTCTTTTATATAGAGCAAGGCAGGTGATGTGGTGAATAATTCTTGCTGTCATGTCCAAGACAAAATACAGAATGCTCTGTCTCACTGAAAAACCTCTCAAAATAATATCTAAATATTACTGCTGGGATATCTTGCAGAATGACATAATTTCTGGTCTTCTGATTTCTAGTTCCCATTCAAACTCCCCATTGCTGAAATTGGCAGTATTTAGCATCTACCTGTAAAAGTACTCATAAGGGCTTTTGCTCAGATCTAAACAGTTACAATAGTGCATGTACTCTTCTGTTCTGTTCTAGTAAGGGACACTGTGGATACATTTTAAGCACAAGCACTTTACAAATACCTTTTCAGCACAAGCATCTGTACAGAACAGTTTGATATACAGATGCCATACAGTTCTAATACATTTATAGCACATGCATCTTATATGACATACAGTTCTAATACATTTGCAACACAAGCATCTGTATAGACTAGTCTGACATTCACAAATGACATACAATTATTTACAAAATTCCAGCCAGCAAACTACTCTTGTCACACACAATATAAACTTTTCCTCAAATGCTAATCAATACATATTCCACAGAAGACATATTTCTTTCATTTATTTTACCAAACCCTCTCATTGCATGATAACTATGCCATTTTTTGCTAAACTTTTATTCCTAGCAAAGGCACTTCATACACCCCCTCATTTTCAACAAATCACCCAAAATCTTACTATTATCTTTATCCAAGGTTATTCCATTTCCTTTAAACATCTATTCAGACAAACCAATACTTCCCTCATCCACATTTTGTTCTTAGCAACTACAGCTATATCATCTGTATATGTCAAAACCACTGGTGCAGCCACCTTCTTTTGTATCACATACCTAACATCTTTCATTTTATAACCCGCTTAATGCAAACAGTATTCCACTCATGGGGCGTCCTTGTCTTATAGCACACTTCGTGCATATTTCTTTACTCAGCCACCCACTCACTGATACCCCCACTCTATTATTTTGCTATGCTGACATTCATACTGTACTAATTCTATTACCGTACATCTCACAAAGCATCATGCCCTACTGTATCAGATGCTTCGCTAATATCACACAGCGTTTCACATTTTCCCTTTTACTTATAATTTCATCTAGAATTTCTATCACAACGTTGACATCCTTTCCCTTTTATACCACATGTACTTTCTTCCATAATATCCCCGTCATCCTTCCTTCCATTCTTCTATGTATTATTCTCATTACCAAAAAACTTTATGTTATTTGGTGAGGTGGGTTTCTTTTGTTTACTCTTTGATTCTTGTCATCTTTCTTCCATGCACATTTTAATATTCCACTACATAAATCTTCATAAACAAATACTTCCTTCAACCAATCATTCAGCTCATTACAAAATGTCCTCTGCGCTAGTCCATTAACTTTTTACACATTCTATACCCTATACTATGTCTGATAATGAATTAACATTTTCTTTTCCAACTAATTCATCCAATTCACTGATAGTAATTTTTTTGTTTATTTTACCTTAACTAATTCTGGAAATGTCTTTACTTTCCACAGCCTCTTTTTTTCATCCTTATACTGTTTAAATGTTTTCCGCATGCTGTGCTGAAATACATTTAATTTGCTCTTGTGTTATTTTCACCTTTCTTTTTACATGTTTAATTTCTGTCTTTATACTAATATCCCCTTTACTACTTTAACCAAATATGCAGATACCTCCTTCCTTCATCCTTATAAATAATACGTCTGCTTTAACAGTAATACCTTATTTTTTACTTGATTTCATTTTTCCATGTCATAATACTCTCTTGAATTATTCTCTAAATTCTCTAATACATTTCTATAAATTTCCCCATACTTCACTTTCTCTTCCTTTATTATATAATCCTTCCACTGAAAAGAACACTTTTTATGGGTTTACAGGTGTGTACTAGGCTTATGGCCTTGGAACATTTACAAGCCTAACCCATAGGATTACCCTGGCATCATGCCATCCAACCTTAGTTCACAGTGCCTCTGTCGAGTAGACCCACTGGAGTTATCCCCGGGTTGAATTTTCTATTTCCCATCCACTCATCAAGATTTCTCTTTTAGAGGGCCAGTGGGGTGCCCTGTTTGATATGTATGGGAAGTCTATTCCATAGCATGGGCAGTCTCTGGGTTATGAACCTGTCCCTCCAGTATGTTCTATTGATTGTGGCAGAGAGGTTAAGGTCTCTGGAGTGTGTGGTGTGGAGGGATTGGGATTTTGTTAGATGTAGCATTTCTAACAGAGCTGGGTCAGACATGGCTTTGTAAGTCAAGCAGAGATAACCTCTAAGTAGGTGATATGAGACATAGAATAGTTGGAGTTCTATGAGTCTGCCCATATAGGGCAAGTGTTTAAGGCCTAGGATCCTCTTTGTTTGGTACTTTTGTGGCCTCTCCAGTTGTTGCAGGTGTCTAGTGAGGTACATGCCAAATGGGGCATTCTACTTGATGATTGGCCTAATAAGGGAAGCGTAGAAGGAGACAATGACCTCTTTCTTCCTGGATGCAAAACCCTTAGTAATGAGATGTGCCACAGAGAAGGACTTTCTGACCACAGTGGCAATGTGGAGGTCAAAAGAGAGGTTGTTGTCAATCTGTGTTCCCAGATCTCTTATAACGTCTTCTGTGTTCAGTGGACTACCATCAATGTGGTAATTCATGGGAACCTGGTATTTCCCAAAGGGGATGGCGACACATTTTTTGGCATTGAGCTTAAGGTCATGGTTCTGACACCAGTTGTTGGTCTCAATGAGGCCTTTCTGTAGGATGTCAAAATCACTTGGGGAGTTAATAATAGCTCCCAACTTGCAATCATCTGCGGACATTGTCAGCCAGAGTCCCTTCGTGTTGTTATGGACATCAGAGAAGTAGATACCAAGCAGGATAGGATTCAGGACCAAACCCTGTGGGACTCCACTCGTGATTGGTCAGCAGTCTGACTTGGAGTAAGCTACTTTCACACTGTGGGTTCTGTGAGCCAGTTAACAACCCACCTAGTTAAATAGGGGTTGATCCCTAACCTTTTGAGTTTTTCTGTGATTCCTGAATGGGGAATGGTATCAAAGGCCTTGGCCAGATCAAGTTAGGCTGTATGAACAATGTTACTTTCATCCACAGCAATGGTGACTATCTCAAAGAAGTTGACCAAGTCGAGCAGGCATGATCTACCCTTCACATAACCAAACTGTGTGGGATCCAGAGTTTGGTGATTCCCTGTATCCTTGTTTATTAGGTCCATGATGATGCCTTCCATAGCTATGCATATCAGACCCATCAGGCTAAAGAGGTGATAGTTCCCATGGTCTGTAATCGCTCATCTTTTGTGGAGAGGGATGACTGAAACAGTGCACTATTCGGTAGGAACAAAGCCTGAGGTGAGGCTGTGATTGAACAGGGCACACAGGTAAGGTGCCAGTTCACTCTGTAGTTCATGTAGTACACAGCCAGGAATATTCTCAGGTCCCATAGAAGCTGTATTCTTGGCCTTGGACAGTGCTGTTCTAACCTGTGCAGCATTAATACTGGGTGCCTGGCAATCTACTGATATTTTGATTGGTCCTTGGGGGTAGAGAGAGAGGTAAAGCTGACAATGAATCTGATGGCCAGTATATTGGGAATATCTGGTGGCTCAGTATAGGAGGTACCATTGTGCAGCAGCTCAGAGCAAATCTCAGTATTGCCATGGAGATTCTTTACATAACTATAGAAGGCCTTGTGGTTGTCTTTACTATCTGCTGCAATTCTGTTTTCATAGCGAGATTTAGAGGATTTGATGAGGGATCTCAACTTTTTGTGAGGCTGACAAGGGAGTTTTTCCAGTCTTGAGGCTTTACCTCATTCCACATCAGTTTCCTCCTTCTGTTGTAGAGTATGTTTATGGCAGGAAACCACCAAATTGGCTTCCTTTTTTTGGAGGAGGGCGTATTGGTTCTTTTGGGTATGGTGAGATCCATGCATTTGTGTATGTGTTCATACAGTGCATTAGTGTATGATTTGGCAGTCATGCAACTATTCTCCATTTGTATGGGTGATTTAAAGTTAACCACCTCTGTTTTTAGGAGCCAAAGTTAGCTTTGGAGAAGTTTTTCATGGTGGTTACCTTTGCAGGGGAGTGGGAGGGATGTGGATTTTCAAGATGATTAGTTTGTGGTCAGATCTAACCAGGGAGGAGTTGACTATTGGTGTAAAGCAATGGTCGCCCATGTTAGTAATGACAAGGTCAAGGATGTTGCTACCTTTAGTGGGGGTAAGAATGAGCTTGTCCTGGGCATTGGAATTAATGAATTCCAGAAAACGTTGGCCAAGTGCATTGGTACATGAGTAATTTTCCCAGTTAATGGTAGGGTAGTTGAAGTTGCTCAGTATGAGAATGCTAGGTTGGACCATAATATTCTCCAGGGTGCTTAGGAATGTGGAGTGAGAGTCTTGGAATATGATTGGGAACCTATAGCAGATTACAACCTGAATTGCTGTCTTAACCAATGTTAGCTGCACCTGAAGTATCTCTGATGCGTTATGTTGGGCTATTAGTCTGGAAGTGTGCACATCCTTTATGAATATGAAAACACCACCACCTTTGGAGCTTCAGTCCAAGTTCTGGGGCTGAAAGGTGTGGAATGAGTAATAGCCTGGCAGTGCAGGGGTGCTTCCTGCTGCCTTGAACCAGGTCTCTGTTACAGCACAAATGTCGATGTTCTCTATTTTAAAGAGTGCTTCGAGCAAGTGCATTTTGAGATTTAGACTTCTAGCATTGAGCAGCGTGACCCTCAGATTGCATTTGTTTGTAGCTGTTACAGTGGTAATTTGGCCTTTGGAACACCACCTAAAATAGGTACTCTAGGGGTGGCAAGAGCTTTGGCTATTATCCAGAAGCCCAGAGGTGACAGATGCAGGCCATCTCTGGCAAAGCATCGAGGTCTGTCAGTCATGTCATACCAGGCAGACAGATACTGGATCCCTTTAGAATGATGCCAGAAACTTAACCAATTGTTGACATCAATCATTTTCTGCTTGCACTGTGGTATAATTCTGGGTGATGGTAGGATGCTGCTCAGGGCTAGGGTCATACCCACCTGGGCTACATAATCCGAGAGCTCCTCTATGTCTCTTTTCATGTAGTCCAGGGAGGTACATCTCAGGTAATTCACACCCACATGTACAATGATAGAGTCATATTTCTACCTGTTGTTGAGGGACCTGAGTGTGTGCATTATGTGGCATTTCCTGGCATATGACAGGCAGCTGATTGTTACTTTCTCCTTATTCAACATAGTGAGTGGGACATCAGTGTGCCTCACTATCGAGTCACCTATGACTAGTGTGTTGGGCATGCTGTTTTGCCTTAGGGGCTTTGATTGAGTGGCACACTGTTTAAGAGAGTTATGCATCTCGAGATTAGTGCTGTGTTGTTGTGGTCGAGTGCATTTCTGCCTTTGAGGTCTCTGCTGTTTTGGTAGATTTTTATTGAGAACATCCACAAAGGTGGGTGTTTGTTTGTGTTTTTATGTGAAGGTAGGGCTGGTTTGTGTTCTGGAGTGCTATGTGCTCTTTGTGGTGTGGTGCAAGTGTTGACCTTCTCCTCTTGACCAGCTATTTTAGTCTTGGTTGAGAGTTCGTGGCTTCTAATTTGGATATATAAGTGCATCTCTTGCAAGTTTGAATGTTGGGATGTAAAAGGAGAGGGTTGTCGGTGTACATGAGGCAGTTGCTACATTGCCTCAGGAAACCCAAGTTCACCGGGTTAATAGGAGAAAGCACAGGGAACTGACCTTTAGACATACCTGGAGGGGTTGGCATTAATAATAAGTACTAGAGCTTTTTCCTTGTAGAATGCTTAGTGCTGGTAGCACTTTTGTGTGCTACAATAATTGCTACAAGACATCTGGTAAAGTGCTAGACCAATAAGATAGTAAAAGTGCAGGAGAGGAGAGAACTAGCAGATCTGGGGGAGAAATTGAAGACCAGACTTTGTCACCACTCAGATGCTTACAAACAGTCCTGGATACAGGAAATCTGTATTTGGGCTAGACTAGTTACAGGAAAGGTGGGAAACAAGCCCAAATGTGGGCCCTTATACCAGAAAGTTGAAAGAACTAGAAAAACTGCACAAAACAGCCAAAAAACTACAATTTCTGGGCCAGAAACCACTCCTCTTGTGGTTGATAGGCTACCTAGTGCTTAACACTCCCACTGATAAGCTAGAAGGTTTCCCTCCAACACAGAAAGGCTTTGGGGGGCTCAGAAGCTTACAAACCATCCTGGATACAACAAATCTGTATCTGGACGAGACTAGTTACAGGAAAGGTAGAAAACAAGTGCAAACGTGAGCTTTTAAACCAGAAAGTTGAAAGAGATGGAAAAACAGTTCAAATAGCCAATAAACTACAAAGCAGCACTAAAAACAATTCAAGTGCAGTGCAAGCTAGCCTACTTGAGTGTGTAGCAATATTAAAGCAAATATAGTTTAAATAAATGCAACTTATTCAAACTGTGTTCTGGACTGAATTCAGTTATTGTTTTATTCAACTCCGAACAGTTAAAAAGTGTCAAAAATATACTTATCAGCTGAGAAGCACACTCAGTCAGAACACAAAGACATTCTAGCAAAGTTTTTTTTTTTTTTTTAGTAAAGTGGAAAGGGAGAAAGGAGAAACAGAAGATAATTCAAAATTTAGGACTTAAGTGGGTTGGCCTTCTCAAATGTTCTCTCTGTATTAGGTAGAATGAACTAATGACACTAGACTAGGATAGAGCTTTTTAAGTTCAGTCCAGTACTCAGACCAGTTTTTATAGAAATCATTCATGGTTATATGATCCTTCCATAACTGCAATGCACCCCACTCTCCAATTTCATCCTGCAATTTTTCATTTATTATTCTTATTCACTTTCCTATTTTAATGTTCTCCTTTTCTTCCATCACTTCCATCCACATTGCTAAATGTTCTGAAATAAAATCACATCTGTATCATCTTCTACTGCCCCCGAGCCTGCCAGTAATACAAAATAATCAATTTCAGATCAAAATGCCTCCTTATATATGTCCATTGACTTCTGCTGCACACAGCTAGTTTACCATATTTTGTCACTGCATATATTTTTTACATCTTTTGTTTCTTTTTACGTCTTCCCCTTAAATCACAGCTAAAGTCCTATGCAATTATAATTTTCATGTTAACCACCATATCATCTAATATTTGATAAAACAGGTTATTATTTCATCAGGTTGCTATTTATGTATGTATATAATGCTATAAATCAATAAACATTTCCTCTCCACCTCTTATCTGCAACAGTTAACATTCCCATCCTTGCCAATATTACATAGTATTTTTACTGTTTTTTTATTTAAACAATGCATCCATTGCAGAACAACTTTAACTCTGAGTTCCTTATTATAGTTTTACCCTATAATTTTTTATGTTTGCAGTATTACTCCATTTGTAAGAAATATTACATCCTCTAAATATCCATATAACATTTAACACACCATTGTGGTATCCCTATCCTTATTATAGTGTTAATAATACTGTTTACATTTATTGAAAGTATTCAAAAAATATTGCTTTTCCTTCTTTTTAAGTTTAGAGGAAATATTTTTAAACTTTTGTTTTCTTTCATTTTCTCTTTTTCCTATTGAACATTTTTCCTAGGTTTATGTACAAATAATCCTTGATCCTCAGAATAAGATTTTTCACTGGCTAGAACTTCAAAAAAGTATTACTGACAGTCCCTTCTCCTGACCTCTCTTCTGCCATGCAATCTCTCTCCTCCTCAGCGCCATATTTTTTTTTCTTCTACAGTTTTTCTTCTCTTAGCTTACCCTCTCCCCAACCACTTGTCCTTCCTCATGTATGTTTTCTTCCCTTCCCCCCCCTTCTTTTTCAATATTTACTCATTTCTCTTGACAATCCATCCAAATGTGCCTTTTTTACACAAGTGATTTCAGCCACACACCTTTTTGCTGTATGATCTTTCTCCCCACACTGGTTACATTCAGCTACACACCTCCTTGCTGTATGACCTTTCTCTACACACTGGTTACATTCAGCCACACACCTTCTTGCTGTATGCCCTTTCTCCCCACACTGGTTACATTCAGCTAAAACCTTCTTATTGTATCCCCTTTCTCCTCACACTAGCTGCATTCTACCTTGTCACCATCTTTAATTAAATAAGACAAGATTCCACAAAAGAAACATGATTTAGGTTGACGTGCATATATTAATGTCCGTCTAAGACTAACCACAAAAATAACACTTGACAAGTATTTCACTATTTTTTTTTCATATTTCAAAACAGATTCCAACCTCCACACTCCACTCTATAAGTTTCTTTCATCTCTAACTTTCACATTGTTTTCAGCATCTTCACATAAATCTTCTAAACTGCAAAGTAACAGCCTTTTAACATTGTATTTTTAGCAGAAAACAAATGATTGTTCCACAGATAAATGCCCTTCTTTTAGTAACACAGTTCCAGAAATGTTATTATTTCACCCTAAAGTTTCAAATGATGAGTCACAAAATGTCTCTATCCCTGTATGTACTGACTATAGAATTTCTCGAGCTTTAAAACCTGGAACAGTTAGAAACTGGCCCACACTAAATATGTGTCTATTATCGTGTCATATTTTTGCTCTTATTCTCACAGCTGGTATTCTCTTCTTTTTAGAAGCAGTGTTAATTAGAGTTTGTTGCCACACTCCTTTTCCTACCTGCTGTTACTGCCACATAAGTTTTATCTTCTGCATTCTCTGCTGCCGCATCACCTGGCTCCTTTCCAAAGTTACCATCCTCAGCACTTCTGAAAGAATCATCTATCATATCACTCCATAAAACAACAGAACTGTCATTGGATCATCCCGTTCCATCATTTTCAACAAAACATTACCTGCAAGCCTTCTTGCTGCTAGTTCTGTTATCTGCACCACTCCAAGAGATTCGCTTTCTTCATTCTTTATTGAGACAGCTAAATTCTGCTCATTTGTATCACCCCCACACAGGAATCTTTATCTGTATTCTGATACTCCTTATTGAAGACATTTTTCACAAAATTCACATTTAACACCTCCAAACTCTCTGGAGATTTTTTTTCACCTCCATGATGCTGTTTCCTTTAGACCTCTTCCTTGCTGTTGTGGGAGCCCTGTGGCACTATCTACGAGCTTTCAAGAGTAACAGAAGTTCCCCAATACCCTGGCCAAATTTCATCCAGTAGTATAAAATCACGTTGGTTCTCCACTGAAAAGAAGCTACTAGCTTAATGGGACTAACTAAGTAAACAAATGTCAATAACTAATTAACTAAGTAAATAAATAAATACAGAAATATCTGTATCTTTGCGTTAGTTGCGCCCATTTTGTTGACATTCCAAATACGAATTTCACAGTTTAGCTTGCTAACCATCTGAAACTCATGACCACAGCTTCAGCAATTACAAAATAAAAATACATGTATGACCGTAAATGCTGCAAGTACAAAATGTGTCCCTGTATAATCATTTAGATTTCACCAGTTAAAGCACAATTGACTCACAATTTGATAATTTGTGTATGGGTCAGTTTGAGAAAAAATACATATATTACGCTATACGTTTTTTTGAGGGTAGTCTGTGATGGATGCTGCATAGACAGCTTTCATATGTGAAACTGATGCAATTTAATGATTTTTGGGCCATTGCACAGCAATGGTAATGGTATGACATTTATAGACTGTGTAATACGACATACAAGAGATTTTGTATGTTAACCTTGGCCATATTGCAAAGAGAAATAATTGGATCACTATGCTGCGGATGACTTTTATTTGATTAGTAGCATGTGTAGCAGAAGAACTGGGAGGTGGATAATGGGGCTGAGTATCCAATGTTGGTTTGCCTATCCTGAAAGGAAGGAGGTAGCCTGTCAGGCTCCATTTTGCAAGTGGTATACTAATTGTTAGCGAGTTTGCACATGTGCAGAAACATGCATGCATCTCTTCAAGAGAGCCATAGCAGGGCTCATAAGGCTGCTGAAGCAGAGGGTTCATGGCTTGCTACCCACTAACAGTATGCATCCTCTGTCTCCTCACTGGCTGCAGATGTCCATGGGATAGAGCCTCTGGGTGGCTATGGCAGGTTTCTTAGACTCAAAGAACAGCAAAACTGTTGGCAGTAGCTGATGGTTAGCCACTAGAAGTTATAAAAAGATATTCGCATGGTAATTTAGTCAGAGTAAGTGCAGTATATAAATTCATTTTAAAGTATAAGACATTCATTTAAATGATTTCATTTTGGATTTTAATTGGACACATTTGCTATAAATTGGTAATAAATACACCCGTCTCTGAAAAACTCAAAGAACATAAACACAATACAAAACTGATGAAACAGGCAAACAGAAGCACACCAACTGCAATAAATTAGCACTTCAATTCTTATTTATTACCAAGAACTTCCTCAGAAATACAATAGTAAAATCAATTACAGTTCAAATACCTATAAACACTGAATCAAAAAACACATATGATATCACTTCCTATTGGCTCCACTTTAATGCACTTTTAATGTTTAAGTATTCATTTAAGCCAGGAGGTATGCCATCTTTTAAAAACAACTGCCATCTCAATTCTTTATATACAAGGCAAGCATTTACGACACCTTGGCAAAAGTCGATAAATTTTTAGCAGATCTTAGGATCAGTATCAGCTTTCTTAATTTCACATTTTCAAAAGCTGGTTCGCAAGTATAGTTTGGACATTAATTTGACATGCAGTCACATTAACCATATCTTTGTATCTAATATTTTCAGAAAGAAAATTTTCAGAAATAATTACCTTGACTTTTATAGCCAACATCCCCTACTCATGAAAGAGAATATAGTCAAGGGTCAGTACATCAGACTGTCAGGGATCATCAGTGAGGAGAAGTTATTTGTAGACGAATGCCTTTTTCTTAAGCAGCTATTTATAGACAGGCATTACCCTGAAACATTTATTGACCAATTCAAGGATAGTGTAGTGAATTTCAGAGTCAACAGATATTCACCTATTTTAAAGAATGGATTTACACCGAAAGTAAATTCTAATACTATTAATTATGAACTTAGATTTCTGCTCCCCATATCTTGAGATATGGCTATTATCCATAGCATTCTCGACAGCAATTGACACATTATACAAGACAACACAGATTTGTATAATGTAGTAGGGAATAACCTGCAATTTTGTTTCAAAAAGACCAAACATTTGAAGTACTTTTTTGAAGTAGGGGACTGTTTTCCAGTACAGAAAAGTACTAGTTATAGCAGTATGTTAAAATGTGGTAGATGTAATGTTTGTACAGACATTTTATGTTGTAAACAACTTTTTCGTAGTGGATCATCATTTTACTATCAAAATTTTAAAGTTTTTCAACTGCCAGTCTAGATTTCTTGTTTACTTAGGTATTTGCAATTCTCGTACAACTTTTTACATTGGTAAGACTACAAGAAGGGTGGCAGACCATATTACAGAACACAAGGCAGTGATTAAAAATAAAGATTTGAAAAATGCACTTGCAAAACACAGTGTTATTTGCAATAATTTTCAGGGTTTCAGATTTTAAGCATTAGAGCAAGTTTTTAGCTTCATTGGTGAAGTAAATGCTTACCTTGTATATAAAGGATTGAGATGGAAAATGTTTTTAAAAGCAGACACACCTCCCGGCTTAAATGAATACTTAAACATTAAATGTGCATTAAAGTGGAGACAATAGGTAGTGATGTTGTATGTGTTTTTTTGATTGGGTGTTTATAGATATTTAAACTATAAAGTTTCTACTATTGTATTTCTGAAGAAGTTCTTGGTAATAAAAAAGGACAAAAGCACTAATTTATTGCAGTTGTTATTTTTCTATTTGCCGTTTCATCAGTCTTGCATTCGGTTTATATTTGCTAAAAACGCATGAATATTTAAATAAATGATGATGATATGTGATACCAGTTTATGATGCAGTAGGATGAGTCTTTGTAAAATTAATTTAAATTGTGATTTATTATTGTCTATTGCCATTTAAGCTTGTAATACTTACTAATCGGCAACTTTATGAAAGATGCTTAGCTGAGGATGTCAAAATTATTGTATTTCTAACATTTGAAGCTGTGTATACGCTTTTATTTTATGGAAGTATATATTTTAATGTGTTCCTATATTTATTAATGAACTGCTACATTTTGAGTGAATGAATAAAAATGTTTACAGTAGAAAGAGATGAAAAATAAAAAGCTGGGTATTCCTTTGTGTGAAAAAATTGATTATTTTGGCCAAGCTCTGAAAAATTGCAGCTATCACTTATAATGAAATCTTTAGTTTCTACTATTTATGAGAAAATAATATAAAAAAAAGAGAATGCTATGGGGCTATAGAAATAGCTAATGCTATGGTCACAGTGCTAGCATTTCTCAACAGTTGACTTCATAATTTGAGCATATCATCATCTTCTTCATCATCATCATCATCATTGTCATCACAATTCTGAAGTAGTCTTAAATCAGCTATGCTCTAAATTTTGTATCAGTTGTTGAAAGTTTTATAAAAGTAATGAATAAGCTCACGGATGAAATAAAGGTTCATTTAAAAGTATTATTTTTTTTTAACTTGGTAGATGCACTTCACTGAATTCAAGGGTCAGGGGCTGGGTTGTACTTTTACGAAAATGTTGTCACAAAAGTGTCCAAGTTCAAGAATAAGGGTGTATCACACATACATTTATAGGTTAGAGCAGGCACTTATTCCATGTGTTTTGAACATGGAGACAACCCACACAGTTGCAATGAGATCATACAAACTCTTTACAGTCAGAGAGACCAGAGATCAGGGTTAAACTTCAGATATTAGGACTACAAAGCAAGAATCATAATCACTGAGTTACCATACTGCCCATGGCCCCTGAGATCATTCAATATTTTGAGTCTGATATTAGCATACCTTATAATGACACTAATTCATGAATATATGTGAATTCTGTCAGAAAGGAATTGACTGCAATTTACTATTCAGGAAGGATGAGGCAGAGACCATATGAATATGTCTCAGAATTGTGTCATCACTATAAGATTTACTGACCTCAAAGTAGATTTAATAGCATAACTTGTGCATTTTAACTTGGACAGCCCTCCAGTCTGTCATATAATTAAATTCTCTAGAATAATTCTCACCCTTACATTTACCATACTGTATATAAATATCTCCTAAACTGCTTAAACCCCCTGTTGTAATGAATGGACTACATCAAACTCAACAAAGACAGTTTCAGCACTTTCATTATATTCTCTGCTTGGTCCACTCTGCCTTTCCTTTACCAACAGGCACACATCAGATACCAATACACTTTTAATGATTTTGTACTATTATTATGTATTAAAAACAAATGTTCACAATACTATATAAATAACCAAAGCCTAAGATGAGTTCAACACATTTAACTCTCTTTAAGAATAGTTATAAGATTAGATCCTATCTTATCATATTAGTGATAATTAGGCCATATCATTAATAATATTTTTCAAAACAAAATGTGCTGCAAGTTTACCACTTTAAGCAGGTATTCATGCAGACACAAAGGCATATGCACAGACTTGCGCACACACACACACACACACACACACACACACACACACACACACACACACACGCACACACACTCACATGTACACACAAACACAAAATGCACGTTCACACAAACACAAATGAACATGTACACACATACAAACACACACACACACACACACACACACACACACACACACACACACACACACACACACACACACACACATACACAGATGCGGACAGTCATATATCTGCTATGCTATAATAACAATATCTCTGTTATCCAAAAGGAGAGTGAACCACTGCTATTTACTTTTGAGTTAGAAGCTAAACTCTAGTATCTGTATATGTCTTTAATAAAACCTTCATTTGTCACTATCAGACCATCAAGACTATCACAGCATATCTCTAAATAAGGGACACTACCCATTCCAATGCCCTCCTCTTCTGCTTATCCATTCTCAAGCAATGCAGTAGCTAGACATGCTCAGTCTAGTAAAATGAGGACATTGTTCACATCTTTCTGGAAACCTTACAGCTATAACAGCACAAAATAATTAGACATATCTAAACTAGTGTATGTTGTATAGATCTATATAAGACATGCTTACATGATAAGAATTCACCTATTAAACTGTTTATGCTTATAAGTGGCAACAGTTGAAAACAGTATACACCTTTCTGAAGTGTATAGGGGCAACATTTTCAGGGTTGAGAATGTTTATAAATGATAGTTGAGTGGAGGGGTCAGGAAAATGAAGTGTGAACACAAAATATGAATTTTTGGCTGCATTCCTGTTTACAAGGTCATTTTTCATGATTACCGATCTCAGATCTCACCACTGAATATATAATAATGCAAACTCATGAACATGCTCAAACACTAAAAAGTACATGCACATAGACAGAGATGCTCAGATACATAGCACATGTATCTATACAGAAAGCACACTATATTCTATGGTGTCAATACTTTCAAAGGTGTTTGGCTAGTGTTATGGCCCTTCTCAGCCTTAACAACAATAATGCAAAAGGAGATCACACTTTATGTAAGCTTTGCTGTCCCGCTTATACTCCTAATCAGCAAATAAATACCCCAAAGCACAAAAATGCTAAATATTTACTGCTAAGCCACCACCACAAACAACTAGAAGGTGCAAGACTAAACTTTTGCCTTACTTTGTCAAACTTAATACTGATATATTCCAGCTAGCACAGATCCACAGCAAATTAGTCCATGACAACCACAAATATCTCACCTCACTGTATGCCCATTTTTTACTCCATTTATTTATTTATTTAAGTTTGATGACCAGGGAAGTCCACTGGGCCAAGAAGAGCCTGTTTTCAGTGGATGTCTGGGGAGAAAAGCTCCACAATAATTGCAAGTTACATTTCACATGTTACAAAAGGACATAGTTCATACAGCTAAACATTTACAGATAAGCTCCATGATATTTGCAATTGGCTTGTCACAATGTTACAAAAATGAAAAGACATAATTCAGTACAGAAATTTCAATAATTACATAATTTGAATATTATTGTTATAACTCAATTGTAGGTTTAACATTTCAAAATATATAGCTACTAGCCATTAATAGGTTAAGAAAATATTATGCATGCAGAGGGTAACAGTATACGTGAGATTAGAGAGTATAGTACAGTAGATATTAGAAAGAAAATTAGTTTTTAGTAGGGGAGGGACTGTTTTGGGTGGGATGAAATAATAGTAGAGGTAGTTGGATGAGTCAATGCAAGGTGGAATGAGGGGGGGGGTTAAGTTGGAGTGTGGTAAGGGCATTCCCATTTGAAAGAAAGATGAGAGGAGCTGAGATTTGAAATTTGTATGGTTAGGTGAGTTGCGTAGGTGTGTGGGGAGAGAGTTCCACTGTTTAGCTAAGAAGTGGGACAGCAGTCGATGGCCAGGAGGCCGTGCAGGTTTGTGGACCTGAAGGAGATTTTGGTTTTTGGATCTGAGTGAGCGGTTGAGAATGTAAGGTTTTAAGGAAGTAGAGAGAGAGCTGGGCAGTTGGCAGGTTTAAAGATGGGATTGTGGGCAATGGTGAGTTGTAGCTAATTGAGATAGCTGGGTGAGAAGGGAGTGGCAGTGGTGTGATCAGTTTTTTGAATTGGTTGCAAATTTGGAGATCTTGTGGTAGCAGGATTCAAGTTTGGACCGAAGGCCAAGATGGAGATTGGTGAAAATAGGGGCACCATACATGAGGGAGGGGAGTAGGAAGGTGGATGCAAGAATTTGACGGGTAGAGGGGCTTTGGAAGTGCTTGTGCCTGTAGAGGAGACCTAACTTTTTTTGGATTTTCTTGATTGTGGAGTGGATGCGGGTGTCAAAATTCAGTTCTTCATCAATAATGATAACAAGAAGTTTGGTGTTGGGAAGAATTTCAAGGAGGGTGTGGTTTTGGCTCTGTATGGTGAATGTGGATTTGTCAATAGAGGCTTCGGTAGGGGAAAAACATTAGTTTGGTTTTATTTGCATTTAGTGACAGATGGTTAGACTGCATCCAAGTTTCTGTTTTGGAGAAGGCTAGTTGGGTTTTTGCTAGGAGCTCAGAGGGAAGAAGGCTGAGCAGATGATCATTGAGTCATTGCATGTTGGATGATAGATGAGTCTGGGATAGATTGGTGAAAGCTGTTAATGAATAGATTGAAGAGAAGAGGGCCAAGAACAGAACCTTGTGGTACACCTGTGGGTGTGGGAAGGAAGGGGGAGATTAAAGTTTTCCATTGGACAGCTTGCTGGTGGGTGGACAAGTAGCTGGAAAAAACAGGCGATGGTAGTGGGAGAGAGGTGTAGGGTGGAGAGTCGGGATATAAGTAGGGTATGTGAGATGGTGTCAAAGGCCTTTGACAGATCAAGGAATAGTGTGGATACGAACTTACCTGAGTCGTGTTCACGGTTTATGGTTTCAAGAAAGGAAAGAAGAGCAGTCATGGTGCTGTGGCCAGGGTGGAATCCGTGTTGGGTAGGGGAGAGAAGATTCTTTAGTGTTAGGTGTACCATGAGTTGTGCTTGTATTGTTTTCTCTAGTATTTTAGAAAGAGGGGAAAGGATGGCAATAGGCCTGAAGTCTGTGGTATAAGTCATTTACATCATCACTCCTATTGACTTAAATGTAATACCATCCATTCCTGTATAAAATCTGTTGAGTGTATTAAGTAATCTTTCTTTTCTCACATCTTTTGCCTTCTTAATTCAGTCATCATCCCACTCTGCATCAAATATTCACTTAAATATTCCTCCTCCTTATCATTTCACGTTACAAGCTCACCAATTTTACATATACATTTCTATCCCATTAAAAGTTGGCATATCATAGAATACATACTTGCATGTAACACACTGCCCTAGATAAATGTTACCATTGGTAATACCCCATTTCTGCCATATCCTTACTCTCTATATATTATGCACTGCAAATATCCTCACATATAGGTGAAGTTTATCTTATGTACATTGCATTTCATTCAGTGTTTCTGCATATTCTAATGTCAGTGTACTGTTTTATCTAATCACCGTTCTAAAGTGTATTCACTTATGTAATGCCTCATTGTGTTTGTTTTATGATAACATGTCGACAACACTATGCCACCACTGCTGTGTCTTACCTACTTTTTAATTATTACCCTTTATATTTGTGTAGGATTTAGTGCTTAGCTTTGATACCTATGACTAGGGATATCTTAGAAAAGGTTTGGTTACCTGGTTAACAAATGAATTAATGAACAAGTAAATGCAAAATAGTACTTACTGCAATGATAATGCCATACTAGAGATGGTACTTTTAATGGCAGCAAATCACAGGATTTAGTCATATTCTCAATATTAAGCTCACAAGAAATTCCAAGACAAATGGCAGTAATTTTCAAAAAGGTGAATTATGCTTTATATCCATGAGTCCTACCAACAGCAAAAGATTGTCTTACTGCTGACTCTGTATAGGAAAATCATAATGCAGTCATTATGTTTATATTAACTAAACTTAAATATCACAGTAGCAGATCTCATTAGAGTTGCCCTGAGATTTTGAACTGGCAGTAGTTGCAAAACCTTAATTCTTCTTCTACCAGAAATGAGTTTCCCAGCTTCTGCATTACAGGTTTAATATGTTACCTTAACTGTGGCATCTGTTTGATGTGAGAAATAAACAATACCAATGCATTTACAAGGAGATCTAATGATATGCTGTTATGTTATTCTGTGACAAGTTATTTGTTTTGTTAACAAGATATGGTAATTTATATTGGGGAATAAGAAGGAAGTAAGACAAGTATAACAGAAGAAAGAGTTAAGGGAAAACAACCACATGGAAATGCCAAAGATGTTCTTCTTTTCATTACAGAGTTATTTGTATTCCATAGACTTCAAACCATAAGGTGTATTCTGTTTAATTTTTTTGCCTTTCTTAGAAATCTTACTTTTCACCCATTTCAGTTTGTCATAGGATTGGACACATATTATTGTCCATGGTGACAATCTCTGTAACTGTACATAACTATCACACACTTGATAAACCAATGAACCACATGCAGCACAGACTTTATAGGGTTTTACATTACACAGACAAGGACTGACGATGCTTTGGGGTGACTGTTATTAGTCTGCAGCTGGAAAACAAAAGGGGTACCTGAAATCAATGTTTAGATCTGATGGATTGAGACACAAGTACACTACAAGAGTTTGTAGGGACATTAATTCCACAAATAATAGCCAAGGCTCCCTCTGCACAGCTATTGTGAACATAAACAAGAGGGGCATCTTACATACTTATAAAGGTCCTTTGAGATAGGAGTACAAATGTCCTGCAAAGTGCAGACACTGTACATAACTTGCGCCTGTACCTTAGTAATTTGGGAAAAGCAAGTTGTGAACCTGCTAAAAGTGAGCAATATACATCAACATGGATACCTCACTGCAATATTTGGCTGACATTCATCTCAACAATGAGTGTACTAGAATGGATAGCACGATCCGTGTTCAAATACCCCAAACTGGATAATCTCAAAGAAAGAAAAATGATTTCACTAACACATGGTGTTAGACATCTTTTAGGACATATTACTGTTAGTGTTAGCTCACTGAACTTTCTTCTCCGATTTGCAATTAATTTTGTTGGAATTTATTTTATTTATTTTAACAGTTGCTGAAAAACGGCTGTGGCAAATGAATAATTTACATATACAAAAAAAACATGCAGAATAATTAAGTAAATGTTACAGATTTCTCAGTAGGCAGATCAGATCACATTTTTATTTTTATTTTATTTATTTTATTTTTACTTTACATTTGTTTACCAGGAAAGTCCAACTGGCCTGCACCTGTCACCCCTGGGATTCCTGATACTGGCTAAGGGTCTTGCTGCCCCTATAGTGCCTTTTTTAGGGAAAGTTCAAATGACAAATTCATCACCATAACAGGAACAGGCAAGCAAAAACTGAAGGTAATGCTACTCAATGCTATAAGTCTAAATCTCAAAATGCACTCACTCGAGGCACTCCTTAAAATGGAGAACATTAATATCTGTGCAGTGACTGAGACCTGGTTCAAGGCTCTAGAGAGCACCCCTGCATTACCAGGCTATAACACATACAATACTTTTCGGCCATCTAACCTAGACCAGAACACCAAAGGTGGAGGTCTGTCCATATTCATTAAGGATATCCACACCTCCAGGCCAGTTGCGCAGCATAATGCATCCAAGGTTATCCAAGTGCAACTAACTCTGGGCAAAACTGCAATCCAAATTGTAGCTTGCTATAGATCCCCCACCATGCCTTAGGATTCCCACTTCTCTTTTCTTGGTATACTGGAAAATATTAGGGTTCAACCAAACACCCTAATAATGGGCGATTTCAACTACCCCAACATTAACTGGGAAAACTACTCATGTACCAACTCCTTCGCTCAACGCTTTCTGGAATTCATAAATTCTAATGCCCTGGATCAACTTATCCACACCCTCACCAGGGGCAACAATATTCTAGACCTAGTCATTACCAACATGAGTGACCAGTGTCCCACACCTGAAGTCAACTCCTCATTGGTCACATCCGCCCATAAGTTAATCACTCTAGATATCCACATCCCGCCCCCACCCACCATTAAGGAAAACATGGTAAAAAATGTCTCCAAAGCCAACTTCATGCTTCTTAAGACAGAAGTGGCAAACTTCATGACACCCATGCAGATGGACAATACAGTTACGACGGCTGAGTCCTACACAAATGCACTCTATAAGCACTTACACGAGTACACGGATCATGCTACCCAAACAGAACCAAGACACTATCCCCCTAAAAAAGGAAGCCAATCTGGTGGTCCCTTGCCATAAACAAACTCTACAACAGAAAGAAGAAACTGTTGCAAAAGAGAGTAAAATCCCATGAGTGGAGGAGTTCCCTGGTCATCCTCAGTAAAAAAGTGAGATCCCTTATAAGATCCTCTAAAGCAAGCTATGAAAAAAAAAATTGCCACTGATTCTAAGGGCAACCACAAAGCATTCTATAGCTATGTCAAGAATCTAAATGGCAACACCCAGATCTGCTCTGAGTTACAGCACAATGGCATGAAAATTACAGAACCAACTGATATTGCCAACATCCTGGCAGATAAGTCAGTGCTAACTTTAACACCTCTCACCCCCTAAAGGGTCCATATCTATATAGGAAGAATGCAGAGTCCATGTAATCACATCTACGCAGTTAAAAGCTGCACTCTCTAAAACCAATAACACACCATCCATGGGACAGGACAACATCCCAGGCTGCGTTTTACACGTACTTCAGAACGAACTGGCTCCCCACCTAAGCACCATGTTCAATCATAGTCTCACATTAGGCTTTGTGCTCACTGAATGGCACACACCAAGTTATCCCACTCCACAAAGGGGGAGCCACCACTGATCCTGGGAACTATCGCCCTATTAGCCTGACAAGTATGGTCTGCAAGGCCATGGAACGTATCATCATGGAATGTATAAACAAAGACATTGGTAACATCCAAACTCTGGACCCCACCCAGTTTGGGTTTGTGAAAGGCAGATCATGCCTTCTAAACATGATTGACTTCTTTGAGGCAGTCACCAAAGCCATAGACGAGGATAAGGTAGTTCACACAGCCCTGAGATTTTGAACTGGCAGTAGATGCAAAACCTTAATTCTTCTTCTACCAGAAATGAGTTTCCCACCTTCTGCATTACAGGTTTAATATGTTACCTTAACTGTGGCATCTGTTTGATGTGAGAAATAAACAATACCAATACATTTACAAGGAGATCTAATGATATGCTGTTATGTTATTCTGTGGCAAGTTATTTGTTTTGTTAACAAGATCTGCTAATTTATATTGGGGAATAAGAAGGAAGTAAGACAAGTATAACAGAAGAAAGATTTAAGGGAAAACAACCATATGGAAATGCCAAAGATGTTCTTCTTTTCATCACAGAGTTTTTTGTATTCCATAGAGTTCAAACCATAAAGTGTGTTCTGTTTAATCATTTTGCCTTTCTTAGAAATCTTACTTTTCATCCATTTCAGTTTGTCATAGGATTGGACACATATTATGGTCCATGGTGACAATCTCTGTAACTGTACATAACTATCACACACTTGAAAAACCAATGAACCACATGCAGCACAGACTTTATAGGGTTTTTCATTATACAAACAAGGACTGACGATGCTTTGGGGTGACTGTTATAAGTTTGCAGCTGGAAAACAAGAGGGGTACCTGAAATCTATGTTTAGATCTGATGGATTGAGACACAAGTACACTACAAGAGTTTGTAGGGACTTTAATTCCACAAATAATAGCCAAGGCTCCCTCTGCATGGCTATTGTGAACATAAACAAGAGGGGCATCTTACATACTTATAAATGACCTCTGAGATAGGAGTACAAATGTACTGCAAAGTGCAGACACTGTACATAACTTGTGCCTGTATCTTAGTAATTTGGGAAAAGCAAGTTGTGAACCTGCTAAAAGTGAGCAATATACATCCAGATGGATACCTCACTGCAGTATTTGGCTGAAATTCATCTCAACAATAAGTGTACTAGAATGGATAGCAAGATCCGTGTTCAAATACCCCAAACTGGATAATCTCAAAGAAAGAAAAATGATTTCACCAACACATGGTGTTAGACATCTTTTAGAACATATTACTGTTAGTGTTAGCTCACTGTATTGTCTCCTCTGATTTGCAATTAATTTTGTTGGAATTTATTTTATTTATTTTAACAGTTGCTGAAAAACGGATCTGGTAAATGAATAATTTACATATACAAAAAAAACATATGCAGAATAATTAAGTAAATGTTACAGATTTCTCAGTAGGCAGATCATATCACATTTTTATTTTTATTTTATTTATTTTATTTTTACTTTACATTTGTTTAACGGGGAAAGTCTAACTGGCCTGCACCTGTCACCCCTGGGATTCCTGATACTGGCTAAGGGTCTTGCTGCCCCTATAGTGCCTTTTTTAGGGAAAGTTCAAATGACAAATTCATCACCATAATAGGAACAGGCAAGCAAAAACTGAAGGTAATGCTACTCAATGCTATAAGTCTAAATCTCAAAATGCACTCACTCGAGGCACTCCTTAAAATGGAGAACATTAATATCTGTGCAGTGACTGAGACCTGGTTCAAGGCTCTAGAGAACACCCCTGCATTACCAGGCTATAACACATACAATACGTTTAGGCCATCTAACCTAGACCAGAACACCAAAGGTGGAGGTGTGTCCATATTCATTAAGGATATCCACACCTCCAGGCCAGTTGCACAGCATAATGCATCTGAGGTTATCCAAGTGCAACTAACTCTGGGCAAAACTGCAATCCAAATTCTAGCTTGCAACAGATCCCCCTCCATGCCCCAGGATTCCCACTCCTCTTTTCTTGATATATTGGAAAATATTAGGGTTCAACCAAACACCCTAATAATGGGCGATTTCAACTACCCACCATTAACTGGGAAAACTACTCATGTACCAACTCCTTCGCTCAACGCTTTCTTGAATTCATAAATTCCAATGCCCTGGATCAACTTATCCACACCCTCACCAGGGGCAAAAATTTCCTAGATCTAGTCATTACCAACATGAGTGACCAGTGTCCCATACCTGAAGTCAAGTCCTCATTGGTCAGATCTGCCCATAAGTTAATCACCCTAGATATCCACATCCCGCCCCCACCCACCATTAAGGAAAACATGGTAAAAAGTTCTCCAAAGCCAACTTCATGCTTCTTAAGACAGAAGTGGCAAACTTCATGACACCCATGCAGATGAACAATACAGTTATGACAGCTGAATCTTACACAAATGCACTATATAAGCACTTACACGATTGCATGAATCATCCTATCCCAAACAGAACCAAGGCACTATCCTCCTAAAAAAGGAAGCCAATCTGGTCGCCCCCTGCCTTAAACAAACTCTACAACAGAAGGAAGAAACTGCTGCAAAAGAGAGTAAAATCCCATGAGTGGAGGAGCTCGCTGGTCATCCTCAGTAAAAACGTGAGACCCCTTATAAGATCATCCAAAGCTAGCTATGAAAAAAAAAATTGCCACTGATTCTAAGGGCAACCACAAAACATTCTATAGCTATGTCAAGAATCTCAGTGGCAACACCCAGATCTGCTCTGAGTTACAGCACAACGGCATGAAAAGTGCAGAACCAACTGATATTGCCAACATCCTGGCAGATAGTTCAGTGCTATCTTTAACCCCTTTCACCCCCTAAAGGGTCCATATCTATACAGGAAGAATGCAGAGTCCCTGTAATCACATCTATGCAGTTAAAAGCTGCACTCTCTAAAACCAAAAACACACCATCCATGGGACAGGACAACATCCCAGGCTGCGTTTTACACGTACTTCAGAACGAACTGGCTCCCCACCTAAGCACCATGTTCAATCATAGTCTCACATTAGGCTTTGTGCTCACTGACTGGTACACACCAAGTTATCCCACTCCACAAAGGGGGAGCCACCACTGATCCTGGGAACTATCGCCCTATTAGCCTGACAAGCATGGTCTGCAAGGCCATGGAACGTATCATCATGGAACGTATAAACAAAGACATTGGTAACCTCCAAACTCTGGACCCCACCCAGTTCGGGTTTGTGAAAGGTAGATCATGCCTTCTGAAGATGATCGACTTCTTTGAGGCAGTCACCAAAGCTGGAGACGAGGATAAGGTGGTTCACACAGCCTATCTTGACCTCACCAAGGCTTTCAACGCCATCCCCCATTCTGAAATTATAGCTAAACTCACTAAACTAGGTATAAATCCCTACATCACAAGATGGGTTGCCAACTGGCTCACTGACAGAACCCACACTGTAAAAGTTGGAGACTCCAAATCTGACTTCAAACCAGTGACAAGTGGAGTATCACAGGGTTCAGTCCGGGACCTCTCCTGTTTGGTATCTACTTCTCTAAAGTACAGGCTAACAGAGAAGACCTCTGGCTAACAAAGTTCGCAGATGACTGCAAACTAGGAGCCATAGTTGAGTCCCCAAATGATGTGGACATCCTACAGAAGGGCCTCACTGAGACAGATGCCTGGTGTCAGAGGCATGGCCTCAAGCTCAATGCCAAAAAGTACACTGTCATCCCTTTTGGTAAAAACTCTGTACCCATGAACTACCACATAAACCGCAGTCTACTTAACGCCAAATGTATGATAAGTGACCCTGGGGCCCAGGTGGACAGTAGTCTCTCCTTTGATAATCACATCATCACAGTAGTCAGGAAATCCTTCTATGTGGCACACCTCATCACAAAAGGGTTCTCATCCAGGAAAAAAGAGGTCATTGTTCCCCTCTACTCTGCATTCATTAGACCCATTATAGAGTACAGCACCCTTTTTGGAATGTACCTCACAAGACATCTGCAGCAGCTGGAAAGGCCACAGAAGTATCTCACAAAGAGGATTACTGGCCATAAACAGATGACCTAAACTGACCATCTCAAAAAACTCCAGCTTTACTCTGTAGCATATCGCCTACTCCGAGGAGATCTCTGCTTAACATATAAAGCTATTTTAAACCCAGAGCTGTTGGACATGCTACACCTAAAGGAATCCCAATCCCTCTGAGCTACATGCTCTAGGGACCTAAACCTTGTCACCACAATAAAAAGGACATGCTGGAGGTATAGATTCCTGTCCCAGAGACTTCATATACTCTGGAACAAGCTACCCATCTATGTCAAGCAAAGTTCCTCATTAGCACTCTTCAAGAAAAATCTTGATGAGTGGATGGGAAAGAGGAAATACACCCCGGGGATAACTTCTGTGGCTCTGCTCGACAAGGGCACAGGAAATTAACTTTATTGGGAGGTGTAAGCCAGGGAACCTTGTTGGCTAGGCTTACTTAGGCCCTTGGGCCGATAGCCTAGTACCTACCTATGAAACTATGAACCTATGGACACAGGTTCATTTTCATCGGAGGCCAAGGGAGAAAAGCTCCAAATATCAATAACAATACAATACAAAAGGAGAAATTTGAGTATCATATAAGGGAACAGATAAACATGCATATTAAGAATGCACGCACGCATATAAGAGTACAAACAAGGATACATAAGCAGAGATTATCAGTTATTCATTATAAGTCATTATTATAGTAGGTGATATAGTATGAGAATTTTTTTTTTAAGATGGTTATTCATTCTGTTTAGAACAAAAACAGTGACAGAACAAGATGACCAGTGCTGAGAAGGTGTTGTCATTGCATGTACAGATATGCAACAGGTCTCCTTGTGGCAGTGCAGTGCTCTGGATCAACCTGGGGAGTAGCAAGAGCAGAGGCAGTTATTTAAATTGTGGGTTTTGAGGAGTTTTTTAAATTAGAAAGTAGAGGTTGTAGAGGTTAAGTGGCTGGGGAGTGAATTCCAGAGTTTGGCAGTAGTACAGGCAAAGAGAGGTTTACCAACATCATTATTATGTTTGACGATGATGAAGTTTTTGTTACTAGATCTTAAGGCTCTAGTTGTGTTGTAGGGGTGAATTAGATGTAGTGCTGGGGTTTTGTCAGGAGGGTAGTAGAATTTGTGGGCTATAGAGAGTTGGTTTAGTAGAAGTAGTTGGGGTAACTCAAGCCAGTTAAGTTGCTTGAGTGCTAGACAGTGATGGGAACTATGTGAGGCATCGGTAGCAAACTTGGCAATCTTTTAACAAGATTCTATTTTGTTTAGTTCAGTGTGGCGAAGGTTAGTTAAGATAAAGGAGGACGGATAAGAGATAAGTCCTTACAATTGTAAGTCCTTACAATTGTGGCTTTGGTATGTTTAGTGATGAACTGCCTGTTCCTATAAAGGAAACCAAGCTTTTTGTTAACTTTATTGATTGTTTGGGCTATGTGTATGATGAATTTCAGATTATTGTCAATTTCTACTCCTATGAGTTTAGTGTGTGTTGTTGGGGTGATTTGTGCAATATCTTTCGATTTTATGGTAAAATCATAGTTCAGAGGTGGAGCTCTTCCAGGGCTGAAGAGAATGAGTTTGGTTTTCTTAGGATTAAGAATAAGTTTGACATTGAAGAACCATGCTTCGGCTAAGGTAAAGTTATTCTGAGTTATGGTTTGTAGTTCATTTATGCTGGGGGCGGCATATATAATGGAAGTGTCATCTGCGTATTGCATTATTGAGGCAGAGAATGAGGATGAAGCTATCTGGTTTGTAAATAGTGAGAACAGTAATGGACCAAGGCTGGACCCTTGAGGGACAATAAAGCTGATAAAACAGTCCTGGCTCCCAAAGGTCTCTTCCAAAAGCCAAACGACACAGTAACTTGAAAAAATGGAAGAAAACCACCATGAAGGAATCAACAATTTATTATAAAAAAGGATAAGCGCTTTCGCATGCACAACTGCATGCTTCCTCAGATCTAATGCATAAAAAGTAAACCTCATTTTATATACAATGGGAGTCTCCACTCCCTATCAAGTATACTGATCAACAAGCAGCACATAGACTATAGAAGACGATACATTTGTAGAGCATGAAACATGAACCAAACAAATAAATAGATCAGATGTTTCAAAGCATCTTGATCAAGAACATTGAATGTAAAATTGCCAAAAAGTATTGCAAACTACCTACTGCTAAACTATAAAACCTCAAGTAAAATCTATATAATTAAAAGTCAAAATAAAGACAGACCTAAAGCACGCTCTTACTTTCATGTCTATCCATACTACAGAATTGTCCTAGGTTGTCACGAGCTCAAGCTAAGCATGTGCTAAGCAATGAACCATCCCTGTAAACAAATTCCAAAGGACTGTGTGAAGACTGTTAGAAGACTGTAAAACAGGAGAAAAAACAGGAGAAGAAGGGGGGTGGGTTAAAGGTGTGTGGAATGGGAACAAGCTTGTAAAAGAGAAAGGAAGAGAAAAAAAGAGAGAGAAGGAGACAGGGTCAAAAGGTCATAATCACCTCCTCATCTTCAGTGCTGATCTAATACTCATGTATGAGTTAAGTCCAGGGGGATGATGAGCCTTAAATCTGAAGATCCAGCTTAACTCTATGTTCTCCAACTCACAAAAGTTGTCACCTTTCCTTTTATCAAAACATTTCTTCTGCAGAACCTTAAAACTGAAGGCATGTGTAGGAAATTCCAAGATATGTTTGGCTAACGCATTCTTGGTATCAGCCTTTTTAATCTCATATAAATGATCATGAATCCTGTCCCTAAGTCGTCTCTTGGTCATGCCTATATAAAAAGCTTGACACGTCACAATTAGCCATATAGATAACATTCTTGTCCTCACAATTGGCTATATGCTTAGGTTCAAAAGTATAATTAAGAGTGGGATGTGTAAAGGATTGTACAGGAGAAATCGAAGTACATATATTACATCTACCACAAGGGTAGGTGCCTAATCTCTGTTGGACTGTTGCTGTATTGGCAGTGGAGCTACCCAACTTCTCTATACTTAAAATTCTCTTTAAATTTTTGCTGTTTCTGTATGTGAAAGTAGGGTGAGAACCAACAATCTTACAGATGTCTTTATCGACAGTCAGAATGTTCCAATTCTTAGAAATAATACCTGTGATATTTCTAATATCACTAGTAAATTTCAAAATAACGTTAGCCCTGTGGTGAGTATAATGGGCGGAAGTATATGATCTCATATGATTCCCTGTCTCTGGAATATTTCTATTTTAGATGTAAAACCTAATTTCACTTTATGCACCATCTCAGGGTCATAACCTCTGTCAAGAAATAACTGCTCTAACTTCTGATATTGTTGTTGCAATTCTTCAGAATGCTCACACAACCTGCTAATCCTAGTAAATTGACCCTTCACAATATTTCTAAATATAAACCTAGGGTGCATACTATCAAACCGAAGTATGGTATTCCTCCAACAAGGTTTCCTATACAGGGATGTATATAATCCCCCTTTTTTGTCCTTACTAATGGTAATATCTAAAAAATGTATGTGAGTGGCAGACAAATATATCGTAAACCTTAAAAAGTCTGAGGTCAATTCTAATTCTTCTATGAAATTATAAAGTTCTGTAGGTGTTCCTTCCCACAAAAGCAGAATATTGTCTACAAATCTTCTATACAGAAGAAGTTTGGAAAAGTTAGCATGTTTAAAAAGGCAGGAGGACTCCCAAAAGTGTACCACCAGATTGGCATAAGTATTGGCACAGGGAGTCCCCATTGCTACCCCCCATTGCTGTAGAAAATATTGTTATCTATACATGAGTACATTATTATTTAAAACTAAATCTAACAAAGTATTCAGTAAGGCTTGTTCATTCCTACTGAACCCCTGAGTGTGATATTAAGATGTCTCTTATGGCTTCCTGCCCATAAGCAGTGGGAATCGAGGTGAATAAGCTCTTGACATCAAGTGTTACTAGTAAACATGAATCTGTAACTGACCTCTCAATCTCTTTTAAATCACCTAATAGTTGATAAGTGTCCCTTAGTATAGTGGGTATATTAGCCACTATAGGCCTAAGCTTTTTCTCAATGTAAACAGAGATGTTTTCCATTACCCAACCATTACCCACAACAATAGGGCGCAGAGGGGGGGGTATAACCCCTTTGTACACCTTAGGAAGCCCTTTAATATAAGGTAACTTAGGATGTTCTATAAACAGAAAAGAATATAAATCTTGGTCAATCTGTCTGGCCATCATTAAATCATACAATTCTTGGTGGACCTCATATATATGACGCTGCACAATACCCTCATTAATTTGTTTGTAGGTGTCAGCATCTTCCAATAATCTATTCAGGCTCATGATGTAATCATTTATATTCAGCAACACTACACCCCCCCTTTATCTGCTGGTTTGACAGTAATGTTGTCATTATTAACTAAGGAAAAAACAGACTCCCATTCTTTATGACTCTTGTTGAAAAACAGTGTCCCTGGTTTACTATTATAGTGATAACTATACAAATCTTGTTTGCAAGCTTTAACAAAACAGTCCAACATGGGATGTAATGTTGGAGTAAAAGTACTCTTCTTCTTAAACATAAGGGAAGTGTCCACAGGTCTATTAGAGTCCGTAGATGCACTCTTATTAAACAACAACTTTAAAGAAACAGTTCTAACAAATTTCCTTAGGTCAATGAGTGTTTCATTAAGTTTACTAACCTGTGCAGGGATGTAGGACAATCCTCTATTTAAAACATTACAATCAGTTTTAGAAAGTACAATATCTGAAAGGTTAAATATCAAGCAATTCAGTCTCTCATCCGTGCTCTCCTTGTCTGTGGCTCCTGAGAAAGTTTTCTCTTCATTCTTCCCCGACTTCGCGATTTGTCCCCTGATGTTCTGTGTAATTGGACAGGCAGGGGTAAAAAATGCTCAATACTGTCTTGTATCTTTGGTTTGGCTCCCATAATGTGATGTGAATTAAAGGCTAATTGGTTAGGCGGTGGAGTACCAGTCTCAGTCAGCTGTGTGGTTCCGGTGCTCTCAGGTAGTGGCGTAGAAGGATTGCCAGGCCCCAAAGGAAGCATTAAAGGGGCAATACTCATCGATTCCGAAGGAGGATTAGAGGGCATTTCATTGGCCAATGAACCTGTACTTGATGCATCCTGATTATGTGAAAACCTTGGCCAAACGAATACCTGCCTGTTCGAAAAGTCACGAAAGTCCGTTTGAAGTTTACGTGACTTAACTTGTTGAAGTCTATCACTGTACGAGGTAATTTGTACATAGAGGTTATCGAACCTCTTTAAAAAGATTTCCCCTTTAAATCTTCCAATTAAATCACTATGCAACTGTTCCACTTTAGTCGCTAGTTCATTTTCTATAGGTAAGAAATATTCCAGTAACAATGTGATGTACTTGTAACTCAACTCAAGGTTAAGCCTCTGCCAACTCTTAAGCAGTTCTGGGTGATTGTTGCCATACGAGGGCAAGCACAGTACCCTCATTCCACGTGGAACTACTTTAAAGTGTTGGCATGCCTCAAGGTGTCTGCGTTGCCATATGAGGCAGTGAAGTTTATAAAGGCAATTCTCTAATTCTTTAAAGATACAATTAAAGTCAGCCATATCAGTGACAGTACCTGGAATTGGCAAAGTAGCAGTAGTAAGTTCCATACCTAGTAAAGGATTGACCTTGTTGTCTATAAGAGTATTCCATCTCCGATTGATTGTGAGTCTTTCAGGTACATAATCCAGTTCTACTGGGGATCCTTCCATAATGTGGAGGCCGGAACAGCAACCAAAAAAAAAACAATAAAGCTGATAAAACAGTCCTGGCTCCCAAAGGTCTCTTCCAAAAGCCAAACAACACAGTAACTTGAAAAAATGGAAGAAAACCATCACGAAGGAATCAACAATTTATTATAAACAAAGGAGAAGCGCTTTCGCATGCACAACTGCACGCTTCCTCAGATCTAATGCATAAAAAGTAAACCTCATTTTATATACAATGGGAGTCTCCACTCCCTACCAATTAACAAGTATTAAAATACCAGTTAAGCAATTAAGCTACAACAATTAAAAATGTAAAACATTCAGTATACTGATCAACAAGCAGCACATAGACTAAAGAAGACGATACATTTGTAGAGCATGAAACATGAACCAAACAAATAAATAGATCAGATGTTTCAAAGCATCTTGATCAAGAACATTGAATGTAAAATTGCCAAAAAGTATTGCAAACTACCTACTGCTAAACTATAAAACCTCAAGTAAAATCTATATAATTAAAAGTCAAAATAAAGACAGACCTAAAGCACGCTCTTACTTTCATGTCTATCCATACTACATAATTGTCCTAGGTTGTCACGAGCTGAAGCTAAGCATGTGCTAAGCAATGAACCATCCCTGTAAACAAATTCCAAAGTATGTTTAGTGATGAACTGTCTGTTCCTATAAAGGAAACCAAGCTTTTTGTTAACTTTATTGATTGTTTGGGCTATGTGTATGATGAATTTCAGATTATTGTCAGTTTCTACTCCTATGAGTTTAGTGTGTGTTGTTGGGGTGGTTGGTGCAATATCTTTCGATTTTATGATAAAATCATAGTTCAGAGGTGGAGCTCTTCCAGGGCTGAAGAGAATGAGTTTGGTTTTCTTAGGATTAAGAATAAGTTTGATATTGAAGAACCATGCTTCGTCTAAGGTAAAGTTATTCTGAGTTATGGTTTGTAGTTCATTTATGCTGGGGGCAGCATATATAATGAAAGTGTCATCTGCGTATTGCATTATTGAGGCAGAGAATGAGGATGAAGCTATCTGGTTTGTAAATAGTGAGAACAGTAATGGACCAAGGCTGGACCCTTGAGGGACACCTATGACTACTGGTAATAGGGGGAACAATTGGTCTTGCCATAGAACTGCCTGCTGACAGTCTGATAAGTAGTTATTGAACCATGATATGGTGGAAGGGCTTATGTTAAAGGTGGATAGTGTTTCTAGAAGCAATCTATGGTTAACCATATCAAAGGCTTTGGACAAGTCTAAGAATATGGAGGATATGAATAGTCCATTGTTTCTGTAGTGATTGACAATGTTGGTATATAAAAGTAATGCTGTGGTGCTGCTATGGGAAGGTCTGAAGCCATGCTGGGATTTGGATAGAAGGTGATTTTTAGGAGGTACTGTATTAGTTGAGAATGAACTACTCTCTCTAGTATGTTTGATAAAGATGGTAGAATCGCTTAAGGTGTAGTAGTTGGTGAGCTGAAGGGAGTTACCTCATTTGTAAAAGGAATTCCACAGAGGCACGAGCTCAACCAACAGTACTTTATTGTACAACGACACACAGGTTCACCACTACTGACCTAGATTTCGTCCCATAAGACTTAATCAGAGTGTGCTGAACCAGAAAAACATTAAATACAATCAAATCATTCAATAAACCAATCACAAACCTCAATCATTAAGGAACAATTAAAAACAATTAAAAAAACCCACAGCTGAACTCCACCTAGTCTACTCAGACATAAGATATAAAATATAAAATATGTATAGGCTGAATCAACTGATGAATGAATGTAAATATTAAAAATAAAAACTATAATAAGTTTTTAAGATGTCATGAATATGTGTGCTTATTATGAAATGAATAGAAATTCTATAAAGTTATATATAAATATGTTGAAAATCTATGTGTATAATATATACACTTGTAGATATCGTGAACAGAATTAGATATGCTGTGCTGTGAATAGCATCGACCATCTAATGTCACCCTAAAATATGTCTTAACCTCAAAAAGGGCTTGATGGATAAAAATTAATTTAAACCCGGATAATGATGTGCGTTCAGTCTAAGCTGCCATTTCAGTTCACATATATCTAAGTGATAATCAGTGATCCTTCCCTGTTGGTCTTTAACCAATTGCTGTATAACACAAAACTTGAAACTGTGATCATTATGTGCCATGACATGTCTGGCCAGTGCATTAGTAGGCTTCTTATGTTGTATATCCAATATATGCTCTTTTATCCTCTCCCTAAAACGTCTACAGGTCTTTCCCACATAAAAAGCCATACATGTCTGGCATTTGGCAAGGTAGACAACATTAACAGAGAAGCAATCATGATGCCCCAAGATGTTAATGGGTATGTTGTTAATTTTAATATTTTTCCCTGTAGGTAAAATGTGTGTACATGTTAAACATCTACCACATTTAAAGTTACCCATAATTTTATTACCAACGTTATCTTTAATCGTGGCACTTCTCTCAAAAATGTCCTTCAGAGCCAAATCTTTTCGAAAAATGAACTTAGGTTTGCATGCAGAAAATCCTTTAAAATCTTTTAATCTAGCAAAAGATTCCCAATTCTTTTCAATAATCATTCTAATATGTTCAGCATCAGCATTAAAGGTCAGGACGTACAAAAAATGTTCGTTAAATTGAACATTTCCCCTACACTGATCAGCTGTAACACTAAAAAAATCATCTTTACTTTTGAGAATAGGTTGAAAAATGCCTCCATCCCTTTTGAATTGCATCTCTTTCCTAATTTCATCACACATGTACTTAGGATACCCCCTATTCAAAAAAAAGTTTAACCATAGAATCCAACTCTAATTGGAAGTCCACCTCTTCACTAACCATACGTGCTGCCCTGACCATTTGGCCTTTAATGATGGCTCTTTTTTGATGACTAGGGTGCCAACTGTCATAATGCAAGTATGAGTTGGAAAAGGTGGGCTTTCTGTGAAGTCTGGATACAAGACAACCTTTCTCTTTCACATGTGTCAGACATATATCCAAATATGAAATTGTATCGTCATTAACTTCATGGGTGAATTTTAAAAAACAAACAGTTTGATTAATGTACTTAATAAAGGCTTACAATATTGTTCTCTCACCTTGCCAAACAATAAAAATATCGTCCAAATAACGTGTGTAAAATTTAATGTGCGGACAATATTCACTGTTGAACGCAAAATTGGCCTCCCAAAAAGCCATGATATAATTGGCGTAGATGGGGGTGCAAGCCGCCCCCATAGCTACTCCTATACGCTGTTGAAAAAAATGTTCTTCAAAAAACAAAAAATTGTTACATAAGACCAATTCCATTAACTTGACATATGTGTTTATCTGTTCTTGATCATAAATTCCCATTGCAAACAGTTGTTCTTCCAGCCAAACTAACCCTATTTCATGGGGGATAGCTGTAAATAAATTATTCACATCAATGGTTACAAAACAAAAACTGTCTTGGACTTCTAGTTTTTTGATTTTATCTAAAAAGTGCCAAGAATCCTTAGTTATATGAGGGATTCTATTTAACCCAGGTTTTAGTTTATTATCCAAGAACTGACTAATAAATGAAGTTTTACTCCTCTTGCCATCCAAAATTGGTCTGAACCGAACATTGTTCAAGCCTTTGTGGATTTTGGGGATACCAAATATTCCACTGACTACCGGTGATTTGTTGATCATAAATTGATAGTCATTTTCATTGATTTCCCCCTGCAACAGCATATCATCAAGAGCCAAATCTACCTTTCTATAGGCTATATTAATTTCATTCTTACTTACTTCTGTATAATTGTCCTCCATAAGCATAGTAAGCATCTCACTCACATAATCCACTTTATCCACTATAACAACCCCACTACCCTTATTGGGTTTCATGATGCGTATGTCCTTAATACTACCTAAATAATTAATGATCTCAAATTCATCCTGGCTCATATTGTTCAAAAATATGTATTTTCTATTATTAAAAAAATTCCTGATATCTTGTTCGCACATACTTTCGAATAATTCTATAATTTTATTGTAAGGTGGATTGAAAAAACTAGGCTTGTGAAGACTTGGTGCAATAGGAACTCTTTCACCACTGCCCTCAACTCCATAATATGCCGCCAAATTTGATTTTCGAGTAAACAATCTAAGATCAATGAGAGTGTCCACAATGTTGGCTTTCCTACAGGGAACAAAATTGAAACACTTAGACATTAATTCAGCATGTTTCATTTCCAAAGCCACACTAGAATAGTTATATACTTTAAAATCCTGCACGCAAACCTAAGTTCATTTTTCGAAAAGATTTGGCTCTGAAGGACATTTTTGAGAGAAGTACCACGATTAAAGATAACGTTGGTAATAAAATTATGGGTAACTTTAAATGTGGTAGATGTTTAACATGTACACATATTTTACCTACAGGGAAAAATATTAAAATTAACAACATACCCATTAACATCTTGGGGCATCATGATTGCTTCTCTGTTAATGTTGTCTACCTTGCCAAATGCCAGGCATGTATGGCTTTTTATGTGGGAAAGACCTGTAGACGTTTTAGGGAGAGGATAAAAGAGCATATATTGGATATACAACATAAGAAGCCTACTAATGCACTGGCCAGACGTGTCATGGCACATAATGATCACAGTTTCAAGTTTTGTGTTATACAGCAATTGGTTAAAGACCAACAGGGAAGGATCACTGATTATCAATTAGATATATGTGAACTGAAATGGCAGCTTAGACTGAACGCACACCATTATCCGGGTTTAAATTAATTTTTATCCATCAAGCCCTTTTTGAGGTTAAGACATATTTTAGGGTGACATTAGATGGTCGATGCTATTCACAGCACAGCATATCTAATTTTGTTCACGGATATTTACAAGTGTATATATTATACACATAGATTTTCAACATATTTATATATAACTTTATAGAATTTCTATTCATTTCATAATAAGCACACATATTCATGACATCTTAAAAACTTATTATAGTTTTTATTTTTAATATTTACATTCATTCATCAGTTGATTCAGCCTATACATATTTTATATTTTATATCTTATGTCTGAGTAGACTAGGTGGAGTTCAACTGTGGGTGTTTTTAATTGTTTTTAATTGTTCCTTGATGATTGAGGTTTGTGATTGGTTTGTTGAATGATTTGATTGTATTTAATGTTTGTCTGGTTCAGCACACTCTGATGAAGTCTTATGGGACGAAACCTAGGTCAGTAGTGGTGAACCTGTGTGTCGTTGTGCAATAAAGTACTGTTGGTTGAGCTCGTGCCTCTGTGGAATTCCTTTTACAGTTTGGTTCTGGTTCTTGGTCTCAGTTACCTCCTTTGTGCAGTAGTATAATATGTGATATTTTCCATGACTGAGGTACATTGCTTTCTGCTATTGCCTATTTATGACAATGGACACAGGATAAGCTATAGCTTCTGCTGTCATCTGAAGGAAATCTCATGTCAGATTATCAGCTGCCAATGTGGTTGGTTTGAGTTTTTTGGAAGAGTTTAGCAATAACATTAGTAGGGACATGGTGGATGGAAAAACTGGAAGAATTGTTTTGTGTACAGTGATGGGTAGGGGTAGCTGTTGATATGGTGCTATTGGACTTATTTTGGCAGTTGGCTAGGGCTTGGATTGTTTCTGTAAAGAATTTGTTAAATTGGGTGGGGATGTTTTCATGATTGTTAGGTACTGCAGGGGATGGAGTGGTGTATTTTCCTGGGTGCAGTAAGCTATTTATTGTGGCCCAGAATTTTTGAGGGTTGTGAGCATGTTTCTCCTGCATGGTTTTGTAGAAATTACTTTTATTGAGTTTGATTTGTTTTTTGGCATTGTTGCAGAGTTTAGATAGTTTTGTCTCACGGTAGTGGTTTTGAGTTTGTGAAAATGTATCCAGCCTTTGTCCCTTTCTTTCATTATAGTTTTTGTATCTTTTGTAAGCCATGGAGCATAGTTAGCCTTGATTCTAATTATTCTGGAGGGTGCGTGATGGTTTAAGATTTTTAGTAAGGTTGAGTTAAAGTACTGCACAGCTTCATCTAGTGATAGTTGTTTTAGGGGAGTCCAATTACAGCATTTCAGTTCGTAGATTAGGTCATTAGCTCTGAAGGTCCTTTTGTTGCAAACTACTCTGAAGGTGGGTTGGTTAGAGTGGTGGGATCTATTCCTAATTAAGTAAGTTGCTTGGCGGTCACTCAAGACTGTCAGGAAGGCAGCCTGATTGCTGTGCAATAGTAGGGTCAGAAAGCAGAATCCAGTCCAAGATGGACTGACATTTGGAAGTTTTGTCAGTTCTGATGGGGTCAGATATAACTTGGGGGAATCCATGGAGGTTAATGTAAGTTGAAGGATTTTGGCTGAAGCAGTCAGTCCAGTCAATATTAAAGTCACCTAATAGTATGGTTTCTTGTGGATGGCAGGTTGGCATCCAGTTTAGAAGGCTTTCCAGTATAGTAGTGCTATTGCCTGGTGGGATATAGCCACCTGCAATTATTATTTGTTTGTTAGGCTTTAGTTTTAGTTTGGCGAGAATTAAGTTCAACATCTTTGACTTCTTGGGAATTACACTCAAATTTTTCAATGGTGAGGTGATTTTGAAATAGTATTGCTATGCCTCCTCCATTTTTCCTTGTTCTGTCTCTACATATAATATTGTAGCCAAGGGCAGTAATTTCATTATTGTTGTGTACTAGTTTAAGCCAAGTTCCTGTTAACACAACAATATCTGGTTTGTATAGAGCTAACAGGGCATGAAGAGCCTGTGTTTTGTTAAGTATACTTTTGACATCTATGTTTAAGAGGAGGAGAGATGAGGTGGGTCTTAGGTATAGAGAATTTGGCTGTCTTAAGTTTGTGTTGGTAGCTGTATTGGGTCCTGGATTAGGGTGAATGTCTCCACAGCAAGTGAGTTTTTGGATTAGGTATAGGTAGAGTTTGGTTAGTTTGTGAAATATCCTAGTTTGTTTTGGGGAAGAATAAGGGTTAGTTTTTTGTGTTGGTTTATGATATAGATAGGAAAAAGGTTGATAGGAGTTGAGGTCGCAAGGTGATATAGGGAAATGTATTAGTTTTATGGGACTGGTCATGGATTCCATCTGCCATGGTGGTGGGGCAATGATATAAAGTTGTGTGTGGTAGGAGGAAAGGATGGATAGCAGCAGGAGACTGAAGATTGTCAAGGGATAGAGTAGTGCTTTTATTATTTATTTATTTATGTATTTACATTTGTTAACCGGGAGAGTCCGACTGGACACAGGTCCGTTTTCAGCGGATGCCCGGGGAGAAAAGCTCCACATTAACTATTATTTGCATTATACAGTTAAAAAAACATAGCATTTAAATATAGACATTAGTCCAGTTAAGGACGCAAGACAAGAAGAAAACAGATGTAAAACAGCTGCAGAGCATAGTACAATTTTAAAATATGGTGACATACTAAACATGGTTAAAATGTAGTTGAGATTCATCAGTGAACAATTGATACAAACGGTTTTTGAGGTACATAACAGCCATTAGCAGTTGTTGCTACAAGAAGTTAGTATTATGTGGTAGGTAGCTGGGAACATGAGTAGCCAAGCTTGCTAAGAGTAGGTTGTTGATAGGGGCTGAGAGAGGTAGTGGGTGGGGGGAGTGGATGGTATTAGGGGGGGTTGCAAGGGCATATCTGGCAAGTTTTGAAGTGTGATTTTAGTAAGCATTTGAAGTGGGTGCAAGAAGTTACAGAGGTAATTGAGGATGGGAGGGAGTTCCAGAGTTTGGCTATAGTGCAGGAGAATAAAGCTTCTCCAGCAGAGTTAATGGCTCTTGTGACCTGTAAGAGGTTTCTGTGGCTGGATCTTAGTGGTCTCGTGGTTATGTAGGGTTGGAGTAGATTCTAGAGGGATGGGACTTTTAGTGGTTGGTTTATTAGTTTGTGGGCAAGTGTGAGTTGGTACCATTGAAGGAGGTGGGGGAGCTCTAGCCAGCCCAGTTCTGCTAGTGAGAGACAGTGGTGAGTACAGTAGGAAGCCCCTGTGGCGAATTTGGCAATTTTGTTGTAGCAGGTTTCGAGCTTATTTAGATCACATTGCCTAAGGTTAGTAAATACTGGAGAAGCATAGAGTAGGGTAGAGATAAGATGAGAATTTGCTACTTAAATTTTAGCTGCTTTGGTAAGTAGTTGCTGATTTCTATATAATGCTCCTAGTTTTTTGTGCACTTTTTTAATGGTCATGGAAATGTAAATGTCAAAGTTCAGTTTATTGTCTATTTCTACTCCTAGTAATTTGGTGTGTTCTGCAGGATGGATGGTGGTGTTGTCTTTTGCTGTGATGTTAAAGTAAGAGCTGTCTAGGGTAAGTTTGGTGGGTTGGAAGATTAGTAATTTTTTTTTGTTTGGGTTGAGTATTAATTGGGCATCGGATAACCAAGTTTCAATAGAAGAAAATGCTTCCTGTGTGACTTTTTGCAGTTCTGGGAGGGAGTGGGCTGTGCAGATGATGGTTGAGTCATCTGCATATTGTACAATTGTGCCATGTGTTGTGGCTGAGGCTAGATTATTGGTGAAAATATCGAAAAGTAGGGGTCTCAGGATGGACCCTTGGGGAACTCCTATGGAGACTGGTAGTTGGGGTGATAGGTTGTCCTGCCAAACAATGGTCAGATAGGTAACTCTGAAACCAGTTGATAACTGGTTGAGAGAAGGACAGGTTATTGAGAAGAGAGATGAGTTGTTTGTGTGGGACCATGTCAAAAGCTTTAGAGTGGTCTAGGAAGGTAGCTGAGAAGAGATAACCTGCATTTTTATTTTGTAGGATAGTGTTAGAGAAAGACAGTAAGGCGGTGGTGGTGCTATGGTTAGGTCGTAAACCGTGTTGTGTGTTGGAGAGGAGGTTGTTAGCAAGGAGGTGATCTGAGACTTGAGAATGAATGCATCTCTTTAGTATTTTGGAGAGGGGCGAGAGAATAGCTATGAGGCGGCAATTGGTTTGATCTGTGGAGGGGCCTCCTTTGTGTAGGGGAATTATGTGTGAGACTTTCCATAGTGTAGGAACATTACTTTCTGACAGAGATCTGTTAATCAAGTGTGATACAGGGTAGGCTAGAGCGTCAGCTGCAAGTTGAATGTATTCACCTGGGAGGTTGTCTGCTGCTAATCTGGTGGTTTTAAGTTTAGTTAGTAGTTGTTTTATTTTGGAGGTAGGAACAGGAGAGAAAGAGAAGCTAGTTGGGAGATTGTTAGTTCTAGTTGATGGTGTGGGTTTATGGGGGGGTTGTGTTGTCTAGCTAGTGATAGTATGGTTTGTGTGAAGTGATTGTTGAAAGAGGTAGCAATATTTTCGGAGGAGTGAGTTAAGTTAGGCGTGGGTGTACTTACTTTATCTGGGTGGAGGATGGAGTTTATTGAGGACCAGAATTGTTTGGGGTTATGTTGGGAGGAGGTAAGGGCAGACTGGTAGTATTGGATTTTGTCCTGTTTTATAAGCTTTTTGGTTCTATTGCGTAGTTCTAGGAATTTTTGCCAAGTAGAGGGGGTTTTGGTTTTGCGCCAGTTGTCCCATGCTTTATCCCTGTTTTTCATTTCAGACTTCGTGTTTTTTTTGTAGCCATGGGGATTGTTGGGCTCTAGTTCGGGAACGTCTTATGGGGGCATGGTAATTAAAGATGCTTAGGAATGTTTTATTAAAGTAGTCAACTGGGTCATCTAGTTTGAGGTATTTTAGAGGATGCCAGTTACAGTCTTTTAAGGATGAGCTGAATGAGAGAGGGTTGAAGTTAGTTTTTTTGCGTATTTGACGGTAGATGATGGGTTTTGCTTTATAAAGATGTTTTCTTAGTAAGAAGGTTGGGGAGTGATGACTGGTGCTGTCAGATAAGCAGCCTGCTATATATGACTGGGAGCTCTTATTGTCTAGTATCCAATCAAGGGTAGTGTGTTTGTTGGAGTTATTTATCCTAGTAGGTGATTGGACTAGTTAGGTGAAGCCATGAAGATTTACATGATGGGTTGGGTGGTTGCTAGAGCAGGATTGCCAGTCAGTGTTGAAGTCTCCTAGAATTAAAGCTTCTTGGGGTAGGTGGTGGGTAGTCCAGATGAGGAGGTTTTCAAGTGGAGTGATGTTGCGGCCAGGTGGGAAGTAGCAACCTATTATGTTTAGGGTTTTATTCTGGTGTATTTTAAAGTTGGCATATATTATTTCTTCCTTACATATTTGGGGAGCTGCTAACTTTAAGATCTGGATGTCTAGATGCTGCTTAAATATTATAGCTATACCACCTCCTTTTTTGTTTAGTCGGTCTACTATTAGTATATTGTAACCAGCAGGGAGGATTTGCTCATTAGTAATGTGTGGTTTTTACCATGTTTCTGTAAGGATCACTACATCAGGGGAATAGAAGTCTATGGTGGCATGGAATTCATGCACCTTGTTGCATATACTTCTAATATTTAGGCTTATCAGAAGGAGGTTGGTTGGCTTTCTATTGGCTGTGATTTGGGAGATATGGTTTGTAGTCTGATTATGAGGGGAGGGGTTGGAGACAGAGGGACCAGGATTAGGATGGATGTCTCCAATGAGTGCTAGGTTGGATATGGATGAGATTATTAGTTTTATCAATTTATGTATATGCTTTCTTATAAGGGAAGCTTTTTTATTGTGTTCTGTGGGCAATAGGTATGGTGGTAGGGTTATGCTAGGTTGAGGGGTTGTTTTTAGTTTAGATATTGTGGTCTGTAGTCTATATAGAGGGTGTATTGGGAAGGTTGTTGACCTGATGAGAGAGTGGTAGAATAGAGGTGGGATATGAGTGGTGGTGTGTGTGGTGGTGTGTGTGGTGGTACAGTGGTAGTGGTGAGTGCAGGAATGGTGGAGGTTTGGTAAGATGTGATGTATGCAAGGAGTGTACATGCAGTGATGATAGGTATGGTGTGCTTGTACATATTAGCTGAGTAGGAGGGATAGTAGTGAGAAGTTGTAGGAGGAAGTATAGGTGTGGTGATTTTATAGGTTGAATGGTGGGAGGGGTTACTGTTTGTAATAAAGGTAGGACCACTGGGGGTGGGTGGGAATTGGGGGAAGGAAAGGGAGAGTAGCGGGCAGCAGATGAAGGAAGACTATCAGTAGGTTTATAGGTTATAATGAAAAGGGCTGGTCCTGATTAGGCTGTAATTGTTCTTGTGGGGAGGGAGAGGATCAGAATAGACCAGAAAAGTGGTGGATATCAATAGTATGATGTAAAGGGCTGGCCCTGATTTCACAGATATGCAAGTCTACAGAAACAATAAGAAAAGGCAGTAGTTACTCTGACTTGCTTGTTTTGCATACCTGTCTTATTGAAATAAAATAAGCCAATTTTACCAAGGAGTTATGTGGAAATTAGGAAGACAAGAATTTATAAGAGAAAAGGTTTAGTAGAAGTAGAGAAACAGCAGAGCATACAAATAGTACAGCATCTAAAGGCAGATTGCAGTTAGAAGTACAGAATGGGAGGGGGGGCAGCAAATATTCTGAAATAAGAAAATCAGGTACTTTGGACTTACTTGTTTTGCATACCTTTCTTTGAAATAAAATAAACACTTGTAACCAGGAGTATGTGGGATTTAGAAAGACCACAAGTTATAGGAGAAAGGGTTTAGTAATACTACAAAAACAGCAGGGCTTACAAATAGTTGAAGCAGCTTGCAAAGGGAGACTGCTGTTAGGAAGTACAGTATGGGGAGGGGCAAACTAACATCTGTGATGAAGTGCTTTACTTAAAAATAGAAATTAAACAAGGGCTAGCAATTAAAGTTTGTCTGGAGGATAAAACATACTTTTTGTATATTTTGAAAATAGCACTCATTCCAAGGTTGCCTGGTTCTGTTAAAGAGCACTGCAGGCCAATAGATCGAACTTGGCTTGGTGGGGATCCAGAGAAAGTAGAGTTAAAAGGAGAAGCTGGGAAGAAAAATAATCAATATTAATACAAAATACAGCAACTGTTAAAAAAATGTAAAAAACTCAAAGCTGATAACAGAGGAGTGGAAAGAAAAGAAAAAACTAGGTAATCTATACACAAATAAATACCTCAGTTTGTGATAATGTGAAAATTAACACAAGTTGTCAGTTATCACATTCAACAGATTAATGCAGTTGCAGATATATAGGAATACTGATACCAATTAATTGGTATAACACATTCTAAACCAATAGGTGAGGGAATGTACACACTAATAACTAGGCATTTCTAAAAAAATGCAATAAAGTTTTTTGGTAGCTAGGTGTAATGTGTGTAGGCCATGTTATAGACTTGTGGAAGGAGAAGGATGTGTATAGGAGCTCTGTTAGTAGCTGTAGAGGTTAGGTGTTGAAGAAGGGTGTGGTGAAGTGTGTTGCTATGGGGGATATGCGAGAGTGACTGGAGCAGGGCTAGCCCTGCAGGAAGAAGCAGGAGGGCTGAGAAAAAAACAATCAGCCAGGCACAGGATTTCAGGTAAGCTGTGCAGAACTGGGCAGCAATACAACCTTTGGAGGGAAAAGAGGGGGAGTGAGGGGTTAAAGTACACAAGCTGTGTAGCTTTAAGGTACTTTTAGTACAAGAAAGAAGGAAGCAAGCTGTACTAGCAGTTTATTTTTGCAGGATCAAAGTTTTATTCTATGCAGGGGGTTATGCAGTGGAATCACTATGGAATACTGAAATTCCACAATCCCGAGACTCTGAATCCTGAGGACCAGAATCTAGAGATTGCGCAATCTCGAAACTAAAAAAAAAAAAAAATAAAACGTACAACAAACTATTCTAATGTGTATGCAGGGGGAAAGCTGCTCTGTACCCCCCACACCCCCTGAAACTTAAATATACCAACTCCGAGATTGCACTACAGTGGAGTGAGTGGCAAAGTTTCCGTTCCACACTGTACAGCAATCCCCATTCACTTTGTGTGAGATTCCGCAATCTCGAGATTCTGTTCCTCGAGATTCCGAATTTCGGGATTGTGGAATTTCTGCATTCTGTAGTGATCCCTATGCAGTACATGTAAGCTTTGGATATACTTCTACTGCCATCTAGTGGTGGCTGAAGGTAATAATACTCTATGTAGTTTGAAAGGAAAGCTATGAAACTGGGAGACCGAGTGGGGAGTAGGGATAGCCTCGGGGGTCTGCAAGTGTGCAAGCCAACTAGGTACACAATAATTTAAAATAGGAATAATAGCATATAGCTGTAGGCTGGGAACTACACTGTGGGCAGGTTACAGGATTCTTGCTTGAGGTCCAGCTGTAAATCTGCTACGAATACCACCGGCAGTAGACAAAAGCAAACTGCAGTTGAGATGGAAGGGCAGATTGGGTTGGACGGAGGTCCTTCAAAACTGTGGGCAGGTTAGAGGCTTCTTGCTTAAGATCCAGCTGTAAATCTGCTACTAATACCACCGGGTGTAGACCCGAGCAAACTGCAGTTGAGATGGAAGGGCAGATTGGGTTGGACAGAGGCCCTTCAAAACTGTGGACAGGTTAGAGGTTTCTTGCTTGAGGTCCAGCTGTAAATCTGCTACTAATACTACCGGGAGTAGCCCTGAGCAAACTGCAGTTGAGATGGAAGGGAAGATTGGGTTGGACAGAAGTCCTACAAATTGCAAGCACACTGTAATGGAGGATTGAGGGGAAGACCTGGGCATTAAACCAAAATTTGAAAATCACATGGTAGGCATAGTAGCTATCCATGTAAACTGTATTCCTATATCAAACAATTATTATGTCATGTATGTAATTTCCTAAGAAATTACATTGTGGATGCCCAAAATGTAGATTAAATCTATCTGAAATAAGATGAAATGTTGCCAAATCATACATGATCATGGTTTGAGAAGTATTGCATTGATAAACTGTTACTAGGATATTTTACCATAATTGACAAAGGTCATGGTTTAATGAAAGTATTAACAACTGTTGTCTGTTTTTTTAAGTAACGGATGAATGTAACAAAACAGACAACATGACTGGTGTTCAAAATACCCTTAAACAGATAATAGTAGAGAGTTTCAGACTTAGGACTACTGGCCATCTTTCTTTTATTATCACCTAATAGTAGAGAGTTTCAGACTTAGGACTACTGGCCATCCTTCTTTCATTATCACCTAATAGTAGAGAGTTTCAGACTTAGGACTACTGGCCATCCTTCTTTCATTATCACCTAATAGTAGAGAGTTTCAGACTTAGGACTACTGGCCATCCTTTTTTCATTATCACCTAATAGTAGAGAGTTTCAGACTTAGGACTACTGGCCATCCTTCTTTCATTATCACCTAATAATAGAGAGTTTCAGACTTAGGACTACTGGCCATCCTTTTTTCATTATCACCTAATAGTAGAGAGTTTCAGACTTAGGACTACTGGCCATCCTTTTTTCATTATCACCTCTGATCACTGGAGTCTGGTGACGTGTGCCAACCACTAACACCTTCAGTTTAAAAAGAAAAAATATATAAATAAATATATGTTAAATAAAACTACATGGAGTAAACTAAACTCTAGACAGGAATGTCATTTTTATCATCAGTTTCCACAGCTACAGGGTTTCCTACGAGGTTCTGCTCAGTATATTATATAGTTGTGCATCAAGAATGCAGATGAGAAGATAAGTAAAAACTCTGCCATACAAAAGTGCATTGAGTAAAAAATATAGCCAGGGCAGACTACAGAAAAAAATATAGAAACTTGCACTGTTCACTCAGAAATAAATGCCAGCAGCAAATATCACTAGGTAAAGAAAGCTCTTATTCTGTCTTATGGCACAGGAACTTTAAAAGTCAATAAGTAATTGGAAAGTACTTATTTAATTGGAAGTGTTTTATTATTGGCTGTTTTATAATTGATAGGTGTAGTTATGTAGTTTTTTTTAGTAGTGTATTTTAGTAGTCCTTGAAGGCTTCTTGCTGAGGCACTAGAGAGTTACTAAACTGTGTGCTTTTATTTTACTTTTGGAGTGGTCCTTGCCATTGGTGTGGTTTTATCTTGAACTTTAAGAGTCAGTCTGCAACAAACATATGGTTGACAAACTTATCATGTTTTCTGAATTCAGGACATGTTTCCTCTTGTCTGTATTCCATCACTGTTGCACTACTGTATTCTGAGAAAGATGGTCACATGTAGCTTTAGTCCTGGCAGCACAGTGGTGCAGCAGTTAGCATTGTCCAGGGGGGCACAAAGGGGAAGCAGTTAACATTGTCCAGGGTTGCACAATGGTGCAGTGGTTAGCATTGTCCAGCTTGGCACAGTGGTGCAGCAGCTAGCATTGTCCAGCGCTGCACAGTGGTGCAGTAGTTAGCATTGTCCAGGGTGGCACAGTGGTGCAGTGGTTGGCATTGCCCAGGGCTACACAGTGGTGCAATAGTTAGCATTGTCCAGGGTGGCACATTGGTGTAGCAGTTAGAATTGTCCAGGGTGGCACAGTTGTGCAGTGGTTGGCAGTGTCCAGGGTGACACAGTGCTGCAATAGTTAGCATTGTCTAGAATGGCACAGTGGTGTAGCAGTTAACATTGTCCAGGATGGCACAGTGGTGCAATAATTAACAATTTTACTTCTCAGCTGAGATGACTTATATGCAGAACCAATGTGCCCCCCATGTGTTCATATGGGCTTTATCTTGATGTTCTGGTTCCTTCCCACATTCCAAGGATATGAAGTGGGTACACTGGACACACAAAACTGGCCATAGGTATGAGAGTGCACGCATATGTATGGTATGAAAGAACAGCTGTGGGAGGGCTAGCAACTAACCTGTGTAAATACTGAATCGAAATGATTGTCACTGTTGATGTGACACCCAAACTCTATGTGAAAAATAGGAAAAATGGGTTGAGGACTAATAGGTGGATGTATGCAGCTGGTGTCCTTCTCTTTGTTCTGTCATCTTGATGCATCAAATGCTTTATGATGTCAGAGGCACTTAAATCTAATTTGTTTCAAGTTTGTTAATAAATGGTACAGATGCAATTTATGCCTCTTCAAGGTAATTTGTTTAACAAATGGCAGCTACAGGTCCTAAAGCTGGATTTTGTTCAGAATTTTTGACTGGGAATGGAATCTCAAAGAAACCTGAATTGGTACCATGTGTACATATCTGCACATAACAGAAGAATGACTTATAGTTTATAATATTCCTTTGTATGAAGAAGTAAATAAGTATACTTCAGTGATGAAACAAAACTTTCACAGTTACAGTGAGCCAAGAATGGGTCTGTCATTTTGTCAAATTTTGTCTTAATGAGGGCACGAGTTCTTATCAAGCCTACTGATACTTATGTTATTGCATTTCAGAATCATCTCAAGGAATGCAAATTTGATAAGTTAACGATTCATTAAAAAAAAAGAATTGTCAGTGATATAATAAATGATAAGACAAGAAAAAGATTACTGTTTAAATAACACACAGAGTGAAATTACCTTGTCAGAATTGCAAGACCTCACACAGTGAATGAGTGGCTCATAAGATGGGCAAACTGAGAGCAAATGAAAATAGAAGGAAGGAAGTCAAAAAATGTTTGCCAAATATAAAAAGCAAAGGGGACATGGTGCAGAGAAAACCTGTGTGGCTGTAGGTATAACAAAAATAAATGTCCTATTAATCAAGTATGGAAAAGCTATGACAACAGAAATAAATTTACCAACAATAGTTAGTATAAATATAATATTCATTAGATTGTACATGCTTGACCAATGTCATATTTGTGTAAATGATTTGTGGCAGGAATGCTAAAATGTGATCAGTTAGCACATGGAAATTGTAGAAAATAAAAGGAATTGCAAAATGATGAAATGCTAAAGGTTAATAATTGATGTTTTATGTTTAGGCTAGTCATTCTCACCAAGTATAGGGTAGTGTCTGTTCTAACAATCAAAGAACTAGCTGTAAAAGAGAAGGGTTTGAAGCATTTGTTTCTGTGGATCCTTTCCATTTTGCTGTTGTATTAAACTGAAACTCAGAAAGTGTTTAAATATGAATTTAACAACAGCAAATGCAAGACTAAATTTCACTTAACATATAGTGAATGGCCTGTCCACATTTGATATTTGATTTGCCAGTTGTTTGGCATGGCGAAAAGAAATTATACAGGACATGCAAAGTTAAACTGCTAACCAGAAAATGTTTGTTTGTAGAATTTATGTAAAATTTACAATGCTATGCATGCTGCTTGGGCTGCTTATAAGGAGTTTATCGTACTTAGACTTATTCATATATATTCTATAGTTTTAGTAGAAGTTTATGGTCCAAGAAATGCTCCTAGAGCTTTTGTGGATTACAATCAAAGTGCACTTAGCTCAGTATGATTGAGAAGAGAGCCTACTGAATCATTCAAAAGCATGGAGACTCATGGAGACTAATTAGAGTTAAATAAAATTCATATTTGTACACATCCATAGGACCTAAGCAAGGCAATAAAATAAAAGGACCATCTGATTTATACAGTTGAAGGAGTGATATCTGCCTTGACAGGGGAACAAAAAAAAACACATTCCTGTGGTTGATTCACACCACTAACTTTAGAAAACAAAACAAGTTGAGGGTGATTCTAACCTGTGCATTTTTTAATTGCTTATCTTAAGGTAGAGATTTTTAACAATTCAATCTAATATTTCATCAGTACTTGATATGTTTAAAAAGCTGCTATGCAGATTATTGAGAAGCTTGAACATGGTATTAATATAACACTTGGCATACACAAGCATGGAATCATAGAAGCAGGGTCTGGACAAGAAGAGGCAGAGTGGCCTTAAGCTGATTTAAAGCAATGTTTAATTGCAGTTGAAGAGATTAGATCTATTGACCAAGTCTTATTGTGAAATGACTTGAAAACAGACATTAAAAAAGTAATAGTCATAATTAAAATGCCTCACTTTGAGGACAAACAAGATCTGTTTGGATTTCTTAGCATGATATAGTATCTTTCGATGTTTATTACAAACCTACTAGATGTGTGTTTGCTGTTAATGCAATTACTAGGATACAGCAGAGCTAGCCAACCAGTGGTTTAAAAATTGGATCTAGTTGATTTTCACTTTTGAATTGACACCCTGACCGCATGTAAAAAAATGATAAAAAAACAAAGGGTTGTGGATGGATGGATGGTGTTGATTAGAGTTGTAGGAGAGGTGAAATATGATGTTGATCAGTGTTAGTAGGAATGGTGAAGTGAAATGGGCAGCTGCCCTTGATTCAACCAGTAGTGTGTGGTGGTGGTGGGGTATGATCAGTGCTTTAGTCTGGCTGAATGCTGGCTACTGATATTTCCATGAAGGAATAAATGCAGTAGCACTCCATTGGTAAAAATGGAACCATTCTTGTTTTTGACTAATATTTTTAATAAACTATCTCAAGGAGCTTGTTGGGGTAAGCAGAAAGAAAATCAGTGATGTGCTTAAACAGTTAACAACTGAAACCCCTACACTGAAGTGTTTTGATGTAGACATTTCTGTCACATGTGAGTAGATTTGGTACATGTATAGATGCTACTTGTATAGATATTTTACAAAAAAGGTAAACTGGATGCTTAGAATTCCACAGTCTTTATGGAAATACAAGTTCAGATGGAAAAATATGTGCTAGTCATTTTATATGCATATGCAGAAGTCCCACGGATTGTATTTATATAAAACTGTCTGTAAAAGCAAATAACATCAAGCTAACAATCTATGTTTAAGAAGTCCTTTTACAAGCTATCATTGTTACTGCAAAAAATACTGTTGAGGTTGGAAAAATTAATTGTGTTAGTTGTAAAACGTAAAACAGAAAAGGCAATGTATATAGCATATGTGCTAAATCATTTATACCCACCAGAGTCAAAAGAGAATTTGTTTAGAGAAAAAGTGGAAATAAATGGATAGTTTACAACTGCATATAACAGGAAAAGATAGATCAGAGATGAGAATGTTTTGAGATATGTCAGTGAAAGATTGCCCTGGGCATAAGTCATTTATAAGAAAGAAAGCCAACTATTCTTTTGTTAAAAGAAGATATTTAGCTATATAAACACTCTAATTAAAGCAGTTAAAAATAATAGTGACTGTTTGGTGAAAGAAAATGCTGCCCGATATATGATTCTTACACCTGGGAACTCTGAAGATTAAAGAAAGAGCCTGTAATACATTATGCTGGCCACAAATGTCAATGCAGATTGAGCAAGGAGTTCAAGCCTGTTCAGTGTATAATGCATATCATAACAATAATCCAAGAGAGGACAAGATTTTTTGCTCATTTCTATGAAGACCATTGACTTAAGTTACAAAAAAATTGCTTTACTTTTGTGATTGTATGCACATCTCATATGTAGAGTTTTATTTCAGATTTCCTGAGATTGCAGAGTTTGTATGAATGGAATTCAAGAGATTTTCAGATCAATGGAAAATTCAGCCTGTGATTTCTAGTTTGAAATATTCATAGACCAATGGTCAAACTGAGAGGACAAACTGGGAAAAACATAAAGAAATATTAGAGTATTAATAATGATGGTTATACAGATATATGTCTAGCTTTGTTAGATTGCAGAAGTACTGTAGTATCTTGCAAGACATAGGCCATTCACTGACATCATTTTTGATAGGTCATAGACTGATGTTTAAAATGCCGACCTCTTCTTCTTTACATCAACTGAAAACATGATTTAAATTAAGGCGAGACTGAAGACAACATTATAAACAACAGTTCTACTATGGTTAAAGATTAGATGCCTCTCTACCTTAATATAAGGATATGACAACAATGTAAATCTTTTGTTATTCACAGTGGACAAGGAAGATCGCTGAGAAGAAACTGAAGAAATGTGTTCAAAAAAAGAAGTTATGTACTTACCATAATGTTTCTGAAGCTGGTAATGTTTGTGAGATATAACACATTTGTTAGATCCACTCTCTCTTCTCAAATAAACCTAAAAAGGGTTGTGGGCTGCTGGATGGGAAGTCGAGTAGGAATGAAAATCGACAACACATATGGAACATTATGGCAAGTGCATACCTTCTTCATCTGATTTTGTCAATTTTCATTATGTCCTATACAGATGGAACAGAATCCCCAGCTACCTAGCACCCTCAGTGGACTCAAGGAAGGCTATTTCTGACAACTATTGAGCCAAGAGATGCCCTACCTCTGTAAAACAGATCCAACTTATAATAAGAGATAAAGGTGTGGGGGAAGCCCAAGTTGCTGCTGAACAAATGTCATCTATGGAAGTTCTTGAGTGGAAAACTGAGGAGGTAGCTACAGCTCTGGTTAAATGAGTGAGTATCTTGTATGGCAAAGTCATATCCGAGTTGTTGTAAATAAAGGAGATGCAGTCAGTAGGCCATTTAGTTAAGGTGACTTTAGATATATGTGAGCCCAATTTCAGATCATCAAAGAATACAAACAATTGATCACTTTTGATATCTTTTGTTCTATGTAGCTAGAAATGTAACTGTCTATGCACATCTAGCAAATATAACAAGTATTCTCCTTTGTTGGAATAATTTGGGATAAAGACTGGTATATCAATGCATTGACTGATGTTGGAGTGTGATACCACCTTGGGCAAAAAGGATGAATTGGTTCATAAGGAACCTCTGTTCTTTTGGAAAATGAGATAAGGAGGTTTCACAAACAATACCTGAGTTTCCAGAATTAATCTGGCAGAAGTGATGGCAACTAAGAATAAGATCTTCCAAGACAGAAATTTAAGGTCACAATCATGGACAGGCTCAAAGGCTGGAAGAATCAAGGACTGCAGTATCACATTCAGATCCCATGGTGGCATGGGATCTTTAAAATGAGGATTTAGAAGAATCGTTCTGTATAAGAAGGCTTTACATAGCTTATGAGAGTCTAGTGAACAGCCATTAGAAATTGTTGTCAACTGGACTTTCATTGTTGAAGAACTGGCCCCTTGGTTGAATAGTTGCGTCACGAACTCCAGCACATGACTAATTGGGGCTGATAAAGTGTCTACATGCTTTTGAAGAGCCCAGTGTACAATTCTTTTCCACTTACTACCATAAAGTTTCTTAGTGGATGGCTTAAGAGAAGACAAAAAGATATGATGAACAGGGGAAGAGAGCAATGATTGTCTGGGTATTATTGGAATTGGAGAAACCAAGCCGTCAAGAGGTGCAGATCTGTCATTCCTGTCAGATGAGACAAGAGAGCTGGAGCTGGGTCCAGAATCCAAGGCCGGTGAATTAAATGAGGCCACAGGCAGGGAAACCAAATTTGTCGAGGCCAAAAGGGGGCAATGAGAATGACCTTGGTCTTCAATTTGGCAGCTCTCTGAAGGAACTTTGGAATTAGGGGAATTGGGGGACATGTCTAAAGTAATCCAGGGGGCCAATCGTGGAGAAGACCATCCATCAATGACTCCCCCCATGGGGGGATTAAGGCAAAATGGCTGCTGCACCTGCTATTTAGGGGAGATGCAAAGAGATCACAGTAAGGATGACCCCACTTGTGGAAAATCAGTTCCGCAACTTTCTGGTTGAGGGGCCTTTCATGAGGTAACAGAATGTACCTGCTCAGCTTTTCTGCTAGCATATTGGACTTCCCCGGAATGTGCATTACTTATAGAAAGTGGTTGGAAGATATTGCCTATTGCCACAACCCTAGTGCCTCTGGCATAGGGGGTACAATCTGGTTACTCTTCATTTGTTGATGTAGCAAACCACTGACATATTGTCTGTTTTGCAAGTGTTCTTGGCAGTAGACCATCCTGAAAGGCTCACAATGCTGAAAGCACTTCTCTGAACTCCAGTACATTGATATGCAAATTGGCTTCTTTGGGGACCATGTGCCATGGACTGTCTTTCTCAGGCAATGCCTCCCCCCAACCTAGCTGAGAAGTGTCTGGAATCACTATGGCCTTGGTCTTGAGGAAACAAATGGACTTCCCTGTAGCAGTTGTTCAGACTGGATCCACCACATCAGACTTTTCTTACGCAAGTTAGTAATTCATATTGGCATGGACAAGGGTAGTTGATGTATCAACCACTGAGATGCCAACATCCACTGAAGAATCTTCATATGAAACCTGGCATGCGGAACAAGGGTTATCCCTGCTGCCATTGATCTACAGCTTGCAGAACTAGGTGAGCTGAGATCGTGGTACTGCAAAGTATCTTATTGACTTGTGACCTTAAATTTTGAACTATGGAAAGGAGAAGGGAGGCTATTATTGACCGTAACTCGAGTTGATGCCTGGTCAGAGAGGTAATGATCACGTTGTCTACGTATGGAAACACACATAATCCTTGCAGTCTCAAGTGAGCAGCTGCTACCACTGCCATACATTTGGTAAACACTCTGGGGGCTGTGGTGAGATTAAAGGGCAGTGCTCTGAACTGATAGTGACTGGCTCCTAGTCAGAAGCATAAGAATTTCCTGGACTGTCTGTTTATTGTTATATGATAGTACTCATCCTGGAGATCTGTTCAGCACATACAGTCATTATTTTCCAAAAAAACAGAAGAATGGACTGAACAGTGACCATCAGAAACCTTGTCTTTTGAATAAATCTGTTCAGGTTGCTGAGATCCAGAAATGGTCTCCAGTCTCCTGTTTTCTTTTGCACTAAAAAGAATCTTGAGTAAGTTCCAGAGCTTTTCTGTTCTGGGAGGGGACCTCTTGGATGACTCTTTTGTGTAGCATATTTGAATGGCTGATTGAGCCCTCTAACTGGGTGGAACATCAGGATTTTCCTGGAATTTGGAGGAAGAAAGGAAAATGAAATTATATATCCTCTGGATATGATCCTTTGCACCCAAGTGTCTTTTTGTAATTTATAGCCAGGCTGTCCTGTGCAGGGAGAAATGACCCCTGATTGCCTCCAGAGAAGGACATTCAACCCTCTGCTCAGGAGCAATTTGTCAGTAAAGATTCTCTGGAACCCTGATATTGCAGGTCTACTCTGCCATGAGGGTGGCATCTACCATTTGAATTTCCCCCTCTGCCTCTGTGGGAAGGCCCTCCATGTGTCTCTTGGAAAGATCCTTGTGATTTATTGAACCACATCTTTCTACCACCTCAATAATTACCTGAAAAGGATCTTTGGTAGGTGAAAAAATGTACACTCATGGCAGAAAGAGTTTTTCCATCCTTCTCACAACTGGACAATGTATCTTTTATGCTGGGGCCAAAAAAAGAGGTGCCATCAAAAGGAGCACTGATGAACATAGATTTAAATGACTCCATGAAATCACACAAGTGGATCCAGGTGTGTCTCCTAATAGGTATGCTTAAACCCATTTCACTTCAGGTTTCTTCTGCCACATTGGAAATAGGCCTCATGAATGAGTTTGATATTGATTGTAGGGTCGTCACCTGTGAGGTGATGAAATCCTTCAACTCCTCAGACACAGTTCCTCTGAGGGTATCTGAGAGTTCTTTAATCAGATCCCTCTGTAGTCTGGTGAAGTGTGACAAATAGTACAGAGACCACAAGGCAAAGGTCCCTGAGGTGTAGACGCACTTCCAAAACCTGTCCATTGACTTCAACTCCTTGTTGGGGGGATGAACAGAGGAACTTTTGTCATCTAGTTCTTTTCTGATGGCTGCCACTACAACCATGGCATCAACAGGGAGGCCCTTGGACCAGAACTGCTTGTCTTCCAGAAGGGTCATAATTTTATCAAGCTTCCTAGGAATAGGCTCAGTGGTATTAAGTTCCTTCCATGCATGCTATGGGACCAATTCAAGGACCACATCGGTAGACGGAATGACCCAAGTAGATGGGGCAGTAGCAAAATCCTCTAGGAGCACAGATTCCTCCAAAGAAGGGTTGCTGGGCTTCCCACCATCTTTTTGTGTCAGGATTTCAATGATGTCTCTAAATGAGGCATCCACAGGAGGTGACTGTGGGGACTCTTTACCCTCCAAAATTTTGTCTTTGGTGACAGATACAGTAGAATCCAGCTGTTTCCTCTTGCATGTTCTCTTCTGAGTGACCTCCTCAGTGGGATAATCTCTGGAGGTATTGGAAGAGGTGGAAATATCCAACTGGGTGTCCTGGGGTTTTGGTACAGGCTACCTCTGTGGGAGGGTTGGTTGAGACTCTTGACTCAGAGATGGAAGTGACATAGATGCAGGACCCAAAGATATAGAAACCATCTCGGTCATGGTTACTGACAGTGCTCTTTCCTAGGTCCTAAAGTCTAACTTTCCCAAAGAGGGAAAGGAACCTGATCTGAGAAAAGTGCTTTCTGATCCTTGGTCCTTCACTACTCAGAGGAAAGTCCCCACAAGGCAGAAGTCAGAGCTGAATTAACCCTTGCTGAAGCTCTAAGGTGTAGAGATGGCTCCAAAGCTCTTGCAGTTGAATGAAACATTTTGGACCTAACAGGGTAGAATCATCTTCCAGGGCTTTCTGGATCTGATTGCATGGAAGAGCTCAGAACAAGCTCAGATCTGAGGATACAAAGAACACGGGCCTGGACAACTCAGATCCAAGGGCACTAAAGACACAAATGGAGTCAGAGGAGGAAATGTTAGAGGTGGTTTCATGGACGTATGGTCTTCCTGAACCAAAGGGGAAGGAGCCAAAGCAAAAACTCATTGGTTCTGCACTGAGAAGATCTGGCTCACTTCTCTTGCCACATCTTCTACAGTGAGGCTACTAGAAGGGAGAGAGGATTGTTTGGAAGGAGAACTTGGTCTATAAAGGAAGGGAGAAGGTAATCTGAATGGGACCAGAGATGGGGAGTGCCACCTTGCCCTAAGAGTCACATCTTGCAGTCTTGGTAGAGCCAACATCTTTGGATCTGATGAATCCTTAATTTTTGGAAACTTTGGATCCAAAGAAACAGTCCAATCTAACGAAAGACTCTGCTTTTCTCTGATCTGAGGGGGTCAGATCTGAGAGTCTAATTTTCTTTTTCCTTTTTCCTAATTTTCTTTTGATATAGATATACATATATATATATATATATATATATATATATATATATATATATATATATATATATGTATATACATACACACACACACACACACACACACACACACACACATAGATGGAAAAATAGATATACTACTTTTGTGATTTTATTTTATTTTTTTTTTTGATAAATGCAAGAAATGACTAGGTTGACCAATGAGGATGCAAAAAAAAAAAAAAGAGGCTACCCTAAACAACCCAAAACTCCTAATTTTACAGGGTGACCTACAGCATCACCAATTTGCTTAAATGACAAACTAAACAACAATAAACAAGCCACTGAGCCAGTCATACAACTGCTCTCCACCTTGTTGCACTCTCTCTTTTTTTCTTTTGAAAAGAAACAGCCACAATCTCCAACAACAGCTGCACAGACTGAATAAATGTCTGTAGGGCAATCCCACTAATGGAACATTAACAACCCCTCACTTAACCTCTTTTTTTTTGTTTTGTTTATATACACAATGCCAAGAAAATTGGAATCTGCCTAAACTCTTGCTGGCAACTGGTTTAACCAACATCAAGGACCATCAGGCACAGTTGTACAAAGGTAGAAAATGAGACAGTAGTACATTGGAAATGCAGCTTGGATTTAATAGGTTTATTGTTATTAAATTTCTGTACTTAAGCAGAATATTAAACATAAATAATTTATGTCAGCATTTAAAATCTCAGACAACTAACATTTAATGTTTATATCACTGCTGCTAGACTAATAAGGAAACCTCAAGCCCTTTTAGCAATTAGGTACTGAATTTCCCTTAAAACATTTTGATTTCAACTAGGAAACTCCCAACGTAACTAAATTTAAAGCCAAATTGCACAAACACACACACACACACACACACACACACACACACACACACACACACACACACACACACACACACACACATACACACACACTGCAGTAAAAAGCCTCAAATTAGGCATTGTTTTTAATTTCCAATTATTCATTAAATGGTTATTGTTATTTTTCAAAAACATACACACTGATTGGACAGTCAAGTCAGCATGCCCATTGTAAATCAGCATATCCCACTGAAAACAAGTTAGGCTATTAAAGTACTATTCAAATGAAGTTTGGGAACAGATGAAATCATCACGTGACAGCTGAAGTGTGGGGTGGGTGGAGCGAGAAGTTGGGATGTATTGAGGTATGTAATATGTGTTAAGTGCATAGGTAGGGAGTAGATAGGAAAGGGTTAATTAAGTAGGAAGCTGACAGAGGAAGTGATGTATGATTAATGGGCGGGTTTTAAGGGTGTTTGAAGTGGAATTCATTGTTGGGAAGCACATTTGGTGTGGTCTTGTTGTTGAAACAAGATCATGTCCTTGACGGCCTGGAGGTGTGTAAAGGTAGGCCTTGGGTGGTTTCCTTGCATCCACATGAGTACAAATTCTGTTTGGGGTCGTATCATAGCTCTTCCTCCCTCTCTCTAGAGAGGAATTGGGGTGAGCAGATTGTGCAGGGAGGATTGGGGAGGATAGTTTTGTCATAATTATAACAAAAAAAAAAAGAGAGAGAGAGTGGAAAAAAGGGGGAGGGATGCATGGTCGAGGCAGTAAGACTAAATGTAAGGGGATAGTGTGTGGTGTTATTTAATAATATTGGTTTCGTAGGTAATATAGCATCAATTTACTTACTGTAGCGTGGTCCAGGGGTCTATTGCTTGCAAGATGGCCAGTTTCTTCAAGGTTCTGATGGCGTGATGGTGGTCACTTGTGCTGTTTTGATTCTTCCATAGGTAGGGCTGGATTTCTTGATGTTAGGATAGCCAGGGCTAGGAGATGCTGTTCATTGGTGGGGTTAGCTTTCAGTTTGTTGTTCCAGCTAGCTTCTTGTTTGCTGGTGGTAGTGGCGTTTTTGCAGGGATGCATGGGCATTTCTGTGACATGCGCATGCGCAGAGGGGAGGTGGCAATTTCGCAGGCATGCAGGGCTGGTTCTGTGACATGCGCATGCACAGTGGGGAGGTAGTCCGTTTTATTAAAAAAAAAAAAAAATATATATATATATATATATATATATATATATATAGATAGATAGATAAAATAAAACAAATAATAAATAATTAAATATAACAGAAGTAGGAAGAATAATGGGAGAATAGTTCTTCCTGTGTGCTTTTGGTTGTAGGAGGTTACCACATAGTTAATGCTTGTCCTCGTTGTTAAGGTAAGCATGTTTCCCTGGTGCCTGAGTGTTCTTAGCTCACAATGGAGCTGGCAATGCATGCTCCTCGTTAGTGTGGGGAATGCACAGGCACAATCTCAGCGCAGAGGTGGCTTTGATTAAAAAAAAAATAAATAAAAAAAAGAATATATATATATATATATATATATATATATATATATATATATATATATATATATATATAGAAGGATAAAGGCTTCTAAAGCGTCACTGCAGAATTTTTGGGGATGCACAGGTTCAGAAGAAAGTACTGCTTTTTTCAGGACTATGCATATACGGGAGGCACAGCCTGAAGTACACTGATGAAAGAGGGGCTTACACTATATCATCAGAGTAAAACATTAATTTACTTCATGTTATATTATATGGCTGCATTGCTGCTTAATCTGTATGGTACAATATTAACTCAATTATGATAACAAGGATTTTGTTTACCACTAAACTGACAGTTATTGGGAACATCATGTTGAGTAATTCCTCAGATTAGGATATATTGTTTTCTACTTTATTTATACTATACATCACTGGAAACCTAAATGAGTAATGAGCTTTGTCAGACAGATGAAAAATGAATATATTCTATTTCATTCTGTAGCTGTAGTGCTACAGCATTATATTATGTGCCTTATTTGCGGGTTGTGGGATAAGCTGTGACTATAAGGTAAAGGGTTTGTCAGAGCACATGGTTTAAGGGTACATTGTTCTGATTTCAATGTATAAGTTCTGGGTTTGTCACTAGGCAGGTACTATCATTTTGGCTGCCGCTACCAGATTTACTTGGGGGTAGGTAGTAGTGTTTAAATTATTATTCATAGATTTTAAGTGATTTTACTGGTTAGTTAATAAAGATTTATTTATTGCCAGTTCTAACAATTTTTATTTCTTTTCTTTAGGGTGAGTGGTGATCATGGCAGAAGTGTTGGGACAAAAGTGGGCCAGCATTGTGGAACAAGCTGAAGACCATTTCAGAGAGATTCCTAATGAGCAGTGGCGGCTCATGCCATTGGTCTACAGGACTGTACCCCCCCCCCCAGGCTGTGAAGAAAAAATGGATAAAGAGCATTTAAAAAAATATATATTTATAAAAATATAAAAACTCAATTTACTTTACTTTTACTGGGAGTCCGACTGACTGGCGAAGTCCCGGAACCCGAACTGCACATGCTCGGCGAGTTCCGTTTTTTTTTTTTTTTTTTTTTTTAATTAGTTTTCTGTAAATCTGGACTGCTTTAAAAGCAGTCCAGATTAAGAAGAGAGGCATCTGTGTGATGCCCAGATGTCTATGCAGTTTAACCACACAGTAAAATGGAAGGAGTTCGGACTGCCACGTCCACAATCAAGTACGTGACGTGGACGGCTGGATGGCAACTGTTTGGTTCTCGCTCTCTTTCCAAAAAAGAGAGTGAGAAACAATCAGTAGTATCGCTCAGTACTTTGGTTGCTACTTGCTTGCTACCCTTCACTTGCTTGGCTGAAAAAAAGAAAAAAAACTTGTTTGCTTTATGAAGTACTCCAGTTGACTTTCTTCGAATTGTAACTAAACTAAGTACGTAAAACAGTTCTCCATATGTAGGACCAGCTGTGTTAGTTATCTAGTGTTGTGTTTT